>NC_056728.1:233196136-233311136 GCF_019279795.1 Protopterus annectens | reverse complement strand
AGCAGCAGAAATTTTTTTCCTAGGGAAAGAATTCGGTTGTCCGTTTCTGTTGCTTTGGTATTTTCAGTGTTATGGTGGAAAGTTACCGGTCGGATTCAGGTAAGTGTGCGATTGTGTGGATGTGAGTGTTCAGGTGATTTAGGTGAGTTAGGGTTAGGGCTCGAGTTAGGTGTGTGTGCGATTGAGTGGACATGAGGGTTAGGGCGGATTTAAGTGAGTTAGGGTTAGGGAGCGAGTGAGGTGAGTGTGCGATAGTGACGGACCTTAGGGTTTGGGTTAAGGTAAGTGGGTAGTTAGTGGTGTGTGCATAGTTTAGTGTAGGGTTAGGGATCAGATTTTAGGTGTATGTGTGTGGATTTCTGTTTGTTTGGTGTGCTTGTGTTGTGTGTATGTGTTTTGGATCAGCGATTGTTTTCCCTGGGAAAAAAAATCGCTGATCTGACAGTTCAAGATTGTAAGCTTTCGCTTAAATTAGGTCGATCAATCAGCGTTCGCTTTTTTAAGCGTTCGATGATATAATATAGACCCAAATTTTGCCAACACCTCTGCCATTCTTTTAGCTAGTATTGTCACAAACAGTTTATAATCATAGTTTAAAATTGAAATAGGTGTATAAACAGCTGAGTCTGTTGGACCTTTACCATCTTTAGGTAACAGACCAACCACAGCCTTCTTCCAAGATGTTGGTGCTTACTCTCCTTTTAAAATACTGTTAAATATCTTTATCACTTTCTTCCCTCCTAACTTCTACGGGAACACCTTCTTTTCCTGGAGACTTTCCTTAAGACTGATTGTACATCACCATTTTTATCTCATCTCCTGTCTTAACTGTTAGTTGATAAGCCTCATCTACCTCTAACCTTGGCATAATTGAGTCTTCTGTAAATATTTCTATTTGTTCTCTTTATTTCCCCTTTTCTCTGCATTATACAAATTTTCACAAAAAATCTGACATATCTCTAATACCTCTACATGATCTCTTGTTATTTTTCTTGATATAGGCCCCCTAAGTTTGGTGACAACCCTTTCTACTTTCTGCTGCCTAAGTCATTGTGCTAAAAGTTTTTGTGCTCTGGAGTTATCATCAAAGAATAGTTGCTTAACAGCAATCTTTCTAAAATCATGCATATTATCCAGATACTCCCTTATGTTCTGCTTAGCACTCTGCATTTTGTGCCCCTTCATGTTCTGTGAAATTCCCCTACTTTTGCAACAATCACTTTTATTTCTACCATATTTTTAAACCACAACAGCCCCTTACTACCACAAATCTACCATTACTGTATTTTCCCTCTTCTATCACACTGGACTCTATCTAACAATTAGCATAATTATTCCACTTTTCCCATGTCCCTGATATTCTACTGAATATTCATCCTGAAATCCTTTCTTTGTTAAATGTATCTGCTTGTTTCTTTCCAAATGTGTCTCTTGCACCATTTCTATATGCACTCTGCATTTTTTAATATAATTTAATAGTCTTTCCCTATTGTCTTTACCTGTACCTTATTTTCCAAGATAATACAGAGAGCATAGCCATTATGATTAAAAAGGTACTGTTCCCACCTATTACACGTCAATTTTTTGAATGTGTATTTTCAACTTTCATGTTACATGCACACCCTTATATGTTTGGTAGGCTGATCTTTTTATACAGTTGTTTCCTCTTGTCTCCATTTAAACATATGACACATTTTTCAAGACGTTTTGTTTTAATGAAATCCCTCAAACAAAAAACTAAATACATTTTCAAAACACCCCATCCACTATTAACTTATAGAAAACTCAAAAAAATATCTACATCTTCAAAAAATGAAGTTTAACTCTCCAGATAGGAACAACTGTCCTATATTAATAGCTGCATCCAAAGGAATTACTTAACCTAAAGTGAATGCTATAACCTGTGTTCCCATTTACAGAGATTGTTGCTTGTTCTTTTCTTATTTCTATTCCCCTCCAACATGAGATAAAATGGTTGTGGGCATTCAGAAAACATTAACATTAAACTGTAAGAAAAAAAGTACTGACTATCTTTAAATAACACTAATTTGAAGACTATTCTATTAAATGCATTTAAGTATTAAGGCTGTTAGACTGGCTGCGATCCCTTCACTTCCCATAATTTCAAACTTTATTATTCACTCTACTGCTTGCTATTATGCTTTTAAATTTTGCATTTCCCTCAGCAAGAAATGCTCAGAACTCTCAGTATTAACTTTTTCCACATGTAGACAGTTGTCTCCATGTAAAAGTAGTCAGCACTGATTTTGTGTCAATTCCTACTGAACATTTCTAAATGGAAAAAAAAGCTAATATATTTGCAAATGCAAGAAGCTTGGCATTTATCATGGCTTTCATAATTTTTCTTATTTTTCAAGTGCACTTGCTTACAAAAAACACTTGTTTATAGCTTAAGCCAAGGGCATTAATGTATACATTTACCCTTGTAAAAATAAGAGAAAGTATCTCAATATTGCAAATATTATAATCAGTGTACTTTTACACCCCACCGCAACCACAGCAGTTCAAAATCACAGCACATTAACACTAAACGTGCTTTTGTCCAGCTTTGTTTCTCTTGTTATACTGTGGATGCCTATATTTTTTACAATTAAAAAATACTTGTTTACTTTAATATCAATTTACACATACAACAGTCAGTGAATGGACCAACATTTAAAATATCTGACACTACACAAAACTGCTTTACTATATATTCCATGCAGTTTATATCATGACACATTTTATACAACTACTACTAAGGGCAAAAAAATGTTTTACTTACAGTTACCTTTTCCCTTTTAGTGTCCTTTTAAGCATTAATGGCGCAAAGTAGGGTATATGCTTTACAATCCACCCACAAGTTTAACAAAGCTGACAAAGTCCAGTCTTTCTCAGCCACTTTTTCTTGCAAAGCCATGTTTCACAAATGTGACTGATGCTTTATAGTCTCTCGTTTATTCACTAATTTCAGTGCTGCTGGTCTTCTTCCTGTTCATCTCCATCGCCCAAAAGAAGGCTCTGGTTCAAGTCCAAGGTACTCCTGATTCTTCTAGCCAAATTATATATCTTTTTCTCTCTCTCAAGTATGTTCCATTGGAACTCTGGAAAAGGTTTCAATGGCAAGTCTCTATGTGTTTTATTGTTAGAAGAAGGAGAAGCACAAGTCCATTTCTGTTTGTTGGCTCACTTCTTGTTGGATAAACATTTTATTTCTTCCTTAGCATGTTCTGCATAAAAAAAAATGTCTTTTATCCACCCAGAAAAAAATATATATATTCTGAAAACAGCAGTCTGAATCTAACACCTTCCTCTTGACATTCCCTGATCGCTGGGTTAAATTCACTTCTCTTCTGCCTGGTGGACAAGGAATAACCATTTTCCACACACACTCTCCAGTCTCCAACTTTTAATACTTTTCCCTTCTGATATAGCTTTGTCAGGGATCAACTCTTTCTGCAGGTATGATTGCATCTTTTCTAATACAGATCTTGACTGTTTTCTCATAGCCAGATTTTGAGCATACACTTAATGTGCCCTTTCAGTTAACAAATCCTGCTGTGGAATACCAGCCCAGTTGCTTATTTGTACTTTCATAACATTAACATAGTCTGTTCCTTACCGTTTCTCTGGTTCAGCAGAAAATCTCAGGCTTTCTCTTTGCATGATGTCTTCTAATGGTACCATTTTTTGAACTAGCTCTTCTTGAGAAGTACTATACTCAGCCAATCTTTTCTTCATTTTAGCCTCTGATTTTTGCAGTTTTATCAATTCATCTGGATAGCTAGTTAAAGCTTATTCTATTTTTTCCAGGCTTTTGCTGTTTAAGTCGATATATTCCTTCAGTGTTTCATTTATTTTAATCTCCTCTGAGTACATTTGATTTATTTTCTCCTCTAAATTACCAGAAACCATCCCTTGTACCAAAGCTGAAGCTTGAACTGCTTTTTCCTGAACCTTTGCAAGATTCTTCCCAGCAAGTGTTCTCTCTCCACCTTTTCTGATCGATTTTCCCTCAGGTTCTCTAAACGTCTTTGCTGGCATCCAGCCAGTTTAGTTACTAGCCAGTAAGTGAATTTTACTAAAGGTGACACTTACCAGGTTTTATTTCTCAGTTTCTTTTTTCATACTGGAGGAGCTGAAATGAAGCTGTTGATCAATGTGCAGCCATATTGAAAGATCCCTTGCTGGTATTCTTTTTGATCCTCTCCATCTCACATAAGCAATCTGTGATTCAAGTCCAAGAACTCCTGTTTCTTCAAATCAGCTCCTGCATTTTTTCTGCCACTCAAGCATTTTCCTTAGGAAAAATGGAAAAGGTTTCACTGTCAAATTGTGTGTATGGACTTTATTAGTCAGTAGAAAGTGAAGCACAGTTCCATTCTGTTTGCTGGCTCATTCTTTGTTTGATTAATGTTATGTCCTCTTTGTCCAGTCTTCATCCATAAATGTCTTTGATTATCTAGGAAGAAAATCTGAAGAAAGCTTGATACACTCTCTTTAATCACACACCTGCCTCTCAACATTCTCTGACTGATGAGATAAACCTGCCCGTCTTCTGCAGTTTGAACAGTGAATCATCATTTTTCCACAAATACTGTTGTCCCAATTTGTAATACTTTCCCCCTCTGCTACATTTTTGCAAAGAGCAAATCTTTCTGCTGGTGTGACTGCATCTTCATTAACATTTGTCTTGCTGCTTTCTAATGAGAAGATTTGGATTGTACACATTGTGTCCAGTTAATTAACATATCCTGCAGCAGAACACCAGTCCAGTTGTTTATTTGTACTTGATAAAAGTTAATGTAGTCTGTTTCTTCCAGTGTCTCTGGTATAGAAGAAAGTTTCAGGTTTTCTCTGTATGGTTTGTCCTCGAACTACTATTTTTAAACAGCTCCTCCTCAGAAGTCAAATGCTTAGCCTGACTTTTGTTTTCATTTCAGCCTCTGATTTTTTGCAGTTTTATCAGTTGATATAATTATCTAGTCCATAGGTAAGCACTAGGCTAGCTGACCTTGTGGGGCATTTTATGCCTAGCCAATATACCTTTTTGTGTGTGAAATTACGTATCCCATTTGGATACAGATTGGCCTTACCCATCCCATGATCAATAATTATATATTACCTTTAATGAAAATAACTGGGATCATGCCATAGATAATGTGAGGGGACCCATGCATGGGATAAAGCATTTAGGAGCTACCTCTGTTCACTATCACTGCAGAGGGCAGACCTGGGGTACATTTTCTGTTTCCCAGCCAAAGAGACAAGTTGCATTTGAATATGGACAAGGATGCAATTTGTATTATGTGGATGGGGAGTCTGTTCCACAGCAGTGGCACCCTCTGCAAGCTATACCTGTCCTTCCAAACTGTTCTGTTGATGTTGCATAAGAGGTTTGTATCCACATACCACATATTTCTAATGCCATTTGGCTTGTTGATGTGCAGTAAATCAGTCAGTGATGAGTCAGAGGATGCTTTGTACACCAGACACAAGTCACCTCTTGGCACACTGTAGGATACTGAGTATAGTGACAGGGCTTTGAGTCAGTCCATATAGGACATGTTGTTTAGGTCTTGCAACCTTTTAGTAAGGTACCTCTATGGGCATTCAGTTGTTGCATGTGTCTGGACAGATAAATGCCAAAGGGGCATTATGTTCAATGACTGGCCTAATGAGTGCTGAGGAAAGGAGGACAAAGACATTCCTACATGCAGATACAATCCTTTTGTTTATAAACTATACAATACTGAAGGACTTTCTTACAACAGATACATGTTGGTCAAAAGTAAGTCACTATCCACATAAATTCCCAAATCCCAAAAAACTGGGTCAACTCTTAAGGACATATTGTCAATGTGGTAGTTTCCAGGGGTAGATGACTTCCCAAAGCGTATAATAATGCATTAAAAGTTTTTTTGCTATTTTTTTTCCAGCCTTTTGTTGTTTGACTGTATATATTCCTTCACTGTTTCACTTAAAAGCCTATGAATATACTTGAGTTTTTCTTCTAAAGTACTGGAAGCCATCTCTCATACCAAAAACAAAATTTGAACAATTTTTTGCTGATCAGTTGCAAGACTACTCCCAGTTAGAGTTTTTCCTCTCTTTTTCCGATTTATGTTGTCATACCTATTCCAAATTTCTTCTTTGCTGACACCTAGTGTAAATTACTAGCCAGTACCTGAATGCCACCGAAATTGGTAGCCTTTACTGGCCTCTTTTTCTCAAATTCATTTTTTACACTGGGAGAGCTCAAGTCAAACTGTTGATCCGTGTGCAGCCATTGGAAGGTCCAGACATAACTAATGTTAAGCCTGTAACTGTTAATCAGGAGCATGACATGATCAGGTAGTTTATTCCCATTAAAGCCATGGATGGAATATATTTTCATGAATACCAAGAGAAAGGTTTACTGAAGGAATAAGTTGGCTATTTTGTCTTTCTTTTATCAAAGACTGTCTAGAGATCAAAAGTGTGGCAGGGAAGCAAGTGGTCATGCTGGGTGTAATAGTCCAGTATATGTTGTAATAGGCAATGACTTTGATGTTGCAGTAAACTGTGTACATGCAGGCGGGATGCCAGTGCACACCTATAGTAAAGGGTAATTTGTCAACTTTAGAAAAATGGGTAGGGAGTAACAGGAAACTGAATATGAACAGCAGCTGTCAAAATTTATTGGAGTTCCCTGGAAGGGGTTACACTTCAGGAGAAGTGATGTTCTAAAGCATTAAATCTACATCTGAAATTGCCATCTAAATCTGCAAAACACCTGTCAAAAATATCTGCCTTCCACTGAATGGTAAACTGGGAAGGATCACAAGGATAAAAATGAGACGGGCACAGCTCTCAGATCCCAGCTTATTGAAGTCGAAGAACTTAGTCAAAGAAGCTTCATATCCTCAAAGTGTTACTATATATATATATATATATATATATATATATATATATATATATATATATAGGGAAAAGAAAAGTGTTTATGCTCAATTAACTTCTGCACTTTTGATTTAATATCTCTGTAATCTGTACAACTGGTTTTAATGTCCTTTTTGTTGTGTGACAGAGCTGAATTTCTGTTGCTGTTACCCTCAGTTTGCAGTGAAATAGAGGCCTATTTGTTTCTCAGTGAGAGAAAGTGGACAGGACCAGTTTAATCTAGCCAGGGGCATTCCTGAAAAACTCTATTGTTGATTGGGTAGGTTTCTGTTCCTCTACCTTTAATAGCCAGTGTTTTAAGTCAGACATACCTGTTTGCTGAAGCTGTTCTAAGCTGCAGGGAGACTGACCTACTGCCTATTGAGATATTGGGAAAAGATAAGTGTTTATTCTCAGTTAACTTCTGCACTTTTCATTTAATATCTCTGTAATTTGTACAACTGTTTTTTCGCACCCACCCTTTCAGTTCATGTGGTGGTTTTAAGCCTTGGTGGCTTTGAGTTGCCCGCCTCTGGTATAAAGTGATACTGGACACCCCCCCCCCCCCCCAGTCACATTACATCAGCTCATTCTACTGTTTATAGTGAGAATTTAGCAAAGGCCCACATTTTAGCTTCTGAATATTGAATTCTCTCTTCACTTTCTAGTAAAAAGAAAAGTCCAGATACATATTTGCTGTATCCAGGGCTGTTTGTAAGCTTCTGAGCGGTGCCAAAAAGTCTGTTCTTCAATGTTTCCCTTAGATCTGATAGTTCTCTCCTTTCTTGCACTTTTACTAGCTTATTAGTCTAGCACTTTACCAAACTTCTTGTAGCAATTGTTAAAGCACACAAAAGTTCTACCAGCACTAAAACATTCTACAAGGAAACAGCTCCAGTACTTATTATTGCCCACCCCTCCAGGCATATCTAAAGGTCAGTTCCCTGTGCTTTCTCCTATTAACCTGGTGAGCTTGGGCATCCTGAGGCAATGTAGCAATTGCCTCATGTACACTGACAACTTTCTTTTCTTACCTCCAGACACTCAGACTTGTGAGACGTGCGCTTATATATCCAAAATGGAAACCACGCACTCTCCAGCCAAGGCTGGAAAAGCTGGTCAAGAAGAAAAGGTCAACACTTGCACCACACCACATGGAACACATAGCCCTTCCAGATCACACACACACTACCACTGCCTTCACATAAAAACACAAACCACACACCCACCTTCGCAGAGGCTCTCAATAAAAACATACCCAAACAGCAGAGACCTCCAAGGCAGAAATGCACTCGACCACCACAACACAACACTAATCACGAGACACATAACGCTCCTAAACAGTGTGCCTCTCAACCAAAGCCGCTAAAGCCCCCCCCAACACACTAGTCATAGGTGACTCGATAGTGAGGCACACTGATGTCCCACTCACTAGGTTAAATAAGGAGAAAGTAACAGTCAGCTGCCTGTCAGGTGCCAGGATCTGCCACATAACACACGCACTCAAGTCCCTCAACAACAGGTACAAATATGATGACTCTGTCATTGTATATGTGCGTGTGAATGACCTGAGACGTATCTCCCTGGATTACATGAAAAGAGACATGGAGGAGCTCTTGGATTATGTAGTCCAGGCGGGTATGACCCTAGCCCTGAGCAGCCTCCTACCATCACCCAGAATGATACCACAGTACAAGCAAAAATGATTGATTTCAACAATTGGCTAAGTTTCTGGTGTCAATGTAAGGTGATCCATTATCTGTCTGCCTGGGATGACATGATGGCCTGCATCTGTCACCCCTGGGCTTCCGGATACTGGCCACGGCTCTTGCCACCCCATAGTGCCTTTTGTAGCCGGTGTTCCAAACACCAAATCTCCACCCTAACAGCTACAAACAAATGTAATCGGAGGGCCATGCTGCTCAGCGCCAGAAATCTTAATCTCAAAATGCACTCGCTCGAAGCACTCCTTAAAATGGAGAACATCGACATTTGTGCTGTAACAGAGACCTGGTTCAAGGCAACAGAAAGCACCCCTGCGCTACCAGGCTATAACTCATTTCACACCTTTTGGCCCCAGAACTTGGACCGAAGTTCCAAAGGCAGTGGTGTTTCCATATTCATAAAGGATGCGCACACCTCCAGACTGGTAGCTCAACATAGATACTTCAGGTGCAGCTAACATTGGGTAAGACAGTGATTCATTTCATAGCCTGCTATAGGCCCTCAACCATGACCCAAGACTCACACTCCACATTCCTAAGCACCCTGGAGAATATTAGGGTCCAACCTAACACTCTCATACAGGGTGTCTTCAACCACCCCCCTCCATTAACTGGGAAAACTACTCGTGTACCAATACACTTGCCCAACGTTTCCTGGAATTCATTAATTTCAATGCCCTGGACCAGCTCGTTCTTATCCCCAATAGAGGTAGCAACATCCCTGACCTGGTCATTACTAACATGGCGACCGTTGCTCTATACCAATAGTCAACTCCTCCCTGGTTAGATCCAACCACAAACTAATCCCCTTGGAAATCCACATCCCCCCACAAAGGTAACCACCATGAAAAACTTCTCCAAAGCTAACTTTGGACTCCTAAAAACAGAGGTGGCTAACTTCACAGCACCCATGCAATTGTAGAACAGCTGCATGACCACCAACTCATACACTAATGCCCTGTACGAACATGTACACAAATGCATGGATCTCGCCATACCCAATAGAACCAAGATGCTCTCCTCCAAAAAAGGAAGCCAACCTGGTGGTCCCCTGCCATAAACTCTACAACAGAAGGAGGAAACTGATGCGAAATAAGGTGAAGTCCCAAGACTGGAAAAACTCCCTTATCAGCCTCAACAAAAAGTTGAGATCCCTCATCAAATCCTCTAAAGCTAGCTATGAAAGCAGATAGTAAAGACAACTACAAGACCTTCTATAGTTATGTAAAGGAATCTCCATGGCAATACCCAGATTTGCTCGGAGCTGTTGCAGAATGGCACCTTCTATACCAAGCCAACACCTAATGCCAATACACTGGCAGACAGATTCAGTGCCAAGTTTATTCCTCTCCCCCCAAAGGACCAATCACAATACCAGTAGATTGCCAGGCATCCAGTATTACTGATGCATAGGTTAAAACAGCAATGTCCAAGGCCAAGAATACAGCTTCTATGGGACCCGACAATATCCCTGGCTATGTTCTACATGGACTACAGAGTGAACTGGCACCTCAACTGTGTGCCCTGTTCAATCACAACCTCACCTTAGGTTTTGTCCCTACTGAATGGTGCACTGCTACAGTCATTCCTCTCCACAAAGGAGGAGCGACTACAGACCCTGGGAACTATCGCCTGATTAGCCTGACAAGTCTGATATGCAAAGCTATGGAACGCATCATCATGGACCTAATAAACAAGGATATAGGGAATCTCCAAACTCTGGATCCCACACAGTTTGGTTTTGTGAAGGGTAGATCATGCTTGCTCAACCTGGTCGACTACTTTGAGTCAGTCACCAGAGCTGTGGATGAAGGCAAGGTGGTTCATACAGCCTACCTTGATCTGGCCAAGGCCTTTGATACCAGTCACCACTCAGGAATCATAGAAAACCTCACTGAGCTCTGCATCAACCCCTACATTACTAGGTGGGTTGCAAACTGGCTCACAAATAGAACCCACAGTGTGAAAGTAGCTGAATCCAAGTCAGACTGCCGACCAGTCACGAGTGAAGTCCCACAGGGTTCGGTCCTGGATCCTCTCCTATTTGGTATCTACTTCTCTGAAGTCCAGGCCAACATGAATGGACTCTGGCTGACAAAGTTTGCAGACAATTGCAAGTTGGGGAGGCATAATTAACTCCCCAAGTGATGTTGACGTCCTACAGAAAGGCCTCACTGAGACCAACGACTGGTGTCAGAACCATGGGCCTTAAGCTCAATGCCAAAAAATGTGTCGTCATCCCCTTTGGGAAAAACCCGGTTCCCATGAATTACCACATCAATGGCAGTCCACTGAACACAGAAGGTGTCATAAGAGATCTGCGAACACAGGTTGACAGCAACCTCTCCTTTAACCACCACATTGTCACTGTGGTCAAAAAGTCCTTCGATGTGGCACATTTCATTATTAAGGGTTTTGCATCCAGAAAGAAAGAGGTCATTGTCTCTCTACTCTTCTCTCATTAGGCCAATCAATGAGTACAATGCCCCATTTGGCATGTACCTCACTAGGCACCTGCAACAACTGGAGAGGCTGCAAAAGTACCTCACAAAGAGAATCCTAGGCCTTAAGCACTTGTCCTATATGGACAGACTCAAAAAACTCCAACTATTCTCTGTCTCATATTGCCTACTTAGAGGCAATCTCTGCTTCACTTACAAGGCCATATCTGACCCAGCTCTGTTAGAAATGCTACATCTAAAGAAATCCCAATCCCTCTGCACTACATGCTCCAGAGACCTTAACTTCATTACCAGAATCAAAAGAACAAGCTGGAGGGACAGGTTCATAACCCAGAGACTGCACATGTTATGGAATAGACTTCCCATACATGTCAAGCGGAGTGCCTCACTGGCCCTCTTCAAGAGAAATCTTGATGAGTGGTTGGGAAATAGAAAATTCACCCTGGGGATCACTCTTGTTGCTGAAGAACCATTTAAGGGCGTAGCCATGGATGTTAATGGAAGTCCAAGCACCACAGGTAAAAGTTATAATCTGGCAGTGGTAGACTCTGTTAGGGCATACACTGAAGAAGTGGCTTTGTCCTCTAAGACGAAAACACTGGAAAATATGCTTGTTAGAAATTTTCAGTAGGGTGTATTTTTTGCAGGAATTAATGACAGAGGGAGAAATTTCATGTCAGCCCTGCTGACAAATTTGTGGAAGCACTGTGGGGTGATGCAGTTAAAAATCTTTTACTCTTCACAATCAAAAGGACTGTGGAGATTTTAGCACTACTCTCAAGACAATGCTGACTGCATTCATAGATCAGTTTAAGTGGGAGTGGGAAAAGTATATGTCATATATCTCTTCTTTGCATAGACAGAAGTACCTCAAGAATCTGAAGTTTTTTCATCATCTGCTTTACGAACACAGGATGATGGGAGCTCCTAGACTTAACACCTGATACATGGGAGACTGAATGTGATTCCAACAAGGAATCTGTTGTGAAGTATGTACTGAATTTCAGGGCCAAACTTAAACAACTGTTTGGGTTGGCCAAGACGCACTGGCAAAAAGTACAACAGCAGCAAAAGGTTTGGTATTACATGACATCAGTAGCCTCAGAATATTCAGTCAGACACAAATGTAATGGTATTTTTTCATAGTCAAAAGGATAAGAGGGCCCTTATATTACAGTAAGGAAGGTAAGGGATGTTAATAATGTGGGTCTATATTACATTCGCGAAAGCTGACAATGTCGAATCTGACACTGTCGACCCGAGAATAGCTAAAGTGCAGAACATCAAGCGAGTAAACGGAAATCTCCGTAAGGGGAGATTTCCATTTACTTCAATGTAGTGCAGTCTCGGGAGTTGGTATATTTAAATAGCGGGGGGTGTGGGGAGTGAAGGGGGGCTTGCCCCCCCCGCCTACAATCTTTAGTGTTTTTATTTATTTATTTTTTTGAACATTTGACAGTTCGATCACTAAAGGTCAACCTTCAGTGGTTCGAACAGTTAAATGTTCGATGTTCTAATACAGACCCAATAATGTGGTGGAGTTGCCAAGCAAAAGGCAGGCATGCAAACTACCAAGTCAATATGATGAAATCGCACCACGATACAGAGGCACTAGTACTTCATATATATGGAGTAGGTTATAAGAGAAAATGAAGGGTGATCCAGTAGTTTCATTGAGTTTCAAAATGATGTCTCATTGCCACAGCAACTACAAACTACATGGTTTAGGAAATCAGAGTAGAGCTACTACTGTCAGGGCAAATGTTCATTGCTGATTAGATGTATCCTAATAATTGAATACTATGTAGACAAAGGACCCAACAACCAAAAGAGGGGAGATGGTTATCAAAGCACAGAATGCCAGGTAGAAATGGCAAGAGTCCTATACTACCACAAAACAATGTAAATGGTCTGTAAAAACAAGGAATTGGGTAGTGTACCTTAAAATACTTTTAGCCCCAAGCTTTTTTTTTTTTTGATGATGTCTCAACAAAACTTGTTTGAGGGGGTGTACGGAGTTGGTACTAAAATATTTATTTATTTTTATTTTACATTTGTTGACCGGGCTAGTCTAGCTGGATACATGTCCATTTTCAGTAGAGGCCCGGGGAGAAACGCTCCAAAAATTAAAAATAAAAATAAAAATTTTAACATTTCAGAGGAGAAACGGGCAGACTTGAGTGAAGTTTGTAACTATAACTCAGTAAAACACACAAAAATCTGTACTAAGCTGATTTAAATGTGATTTTTATTTCTGAAAAGACTGCATAAAAAAGCATCCCACAAATTTTACAGCATGTAGTATACGAACTATACAAAATATATACATTTGCTTTCAGAGAGACTGCTGAACTGTTAAAGGCTGGATTGGTTTCTCAAATCTGCAAAAATTTGCAGTTGTTAAAGTTTACTATTCATTGAAATGCTACTCAAGGTGAAGAGAATGCCTTACCTTGTATGGATAACCCCCCACCCCCATACAAGACTGTGGAAACTGAAAATCTTACATTCAAACTGCAGAAAAACAGGAAATATTATATGGGATACATAACAAAATGGAGAATGTTAGGTATTTTTTTTTCTGCCTTGTTTCTGAACTTTGCAAAGGTAGACTATATTCCTGGACTTGGCTCAAGTCCCATTGCCTGTGACATATGCAGTTCAACTGCAGTTTGGACTTACCAAGTTTAAATAGAAAATGAAGCAAATGTTTAGCTACTTGCAAGTGCTACATTCACATAATAAGCTGTTACAGTTCTTCTACATGAAAACTGTTAATAAACACATTTATTTTGCATTTTCTTAGTGCAAATTAATAACTGCTTGTATACATAATTTTACAAAATGCATTACCAAATTTCATGTATTTCAGGTATATAATTGCCTTATTAGTTTTAAATGTTTGTGGGTGGTGGTTTATATTTATGTTTATGAGTACCGAAATTATATAAACCTAACTACTTTTCAGACAAATTTTCAGTTACTGTTTGCAATAAGCAATAAAATTCAGTGTGCTCGAGTGAGGTGGGTAACATCCTTGGGAGATAGTGATTACAGTTTTGCAGATGATCAGTGGTTTACTTGGATGTGGCAGGTGTTGGCTAATTTCTAAAGCAGCCGTGTGCATTTCTGACCATCTCCCCTTGGATTGGATTTGTTGCCAGCTGTAGAATTTGAATCCCATACCTTCACATATTAATTGGTGCCAGCATTGCAGATCATGGGTATCCATCACATATACCTGTTCCATGCACACAGGAATAGTCAAAGGTGTTTGGGAAGCACGAGCAAATGTCTGCTCAGAGATTAGATGAAAAGGACATGTCTTTCATTTAACACTGTAGAAATGTAAATTATATACTGACCAAAACATTAGATTTAGATGGCACCCGTCTGGACAGTGGAAGTAAAGGACTGGTCAGAAAAGGTGGCTGTGTTTCCACTGCCACAGCAAACTCTTGATAGTTCAAGTTCCTCCCCTATCCTTGCTCCCTACTGATTCTCCAGCTCGAGAAACAGAAACATGGTGATGACTACCATGGACAGGTTATGAACATAAAGAGAGTTTAGAAATCGATAATCAAATAACAAGGTCTCTGGTGTTCCTCTAGGCTCCTCCAGGTAGGGCAATTTGAAGTGAGAGTGTTTCCAGTGTCTGGATAGATACCAGACAAATGTAATTTTCTGATAAGTACATTACTTCAGTATGTAACCTGGTCTTGTCTGCACACAGGAATTGATGGAGAGAATCCTTAGCATACTTTAGGAGGTACTAAGAAACACATTTTTGAAAATGAAAACCTTGAAGGATGCCCAAGCTCTAGACAAAATATCTAAATTATATCAATATGCAAAAGTATGTAAGGTAAACCATGTGGCAGCAGAGCAACAATCTTCCAAGGGCAAGGGCAAATTCCCAAGAAGGGCCATGGATGTAGCTTGAGCCTTGACAATGTGTGCTTTTTGTATGAAAGGCAAGGACCTGTTGCTAGATGAGCAGCAAATGGCAATACAGTCAGACAACTATTTAGATATCACCTTACATATTTGTGAGCCTTTTTAATACTGGAAAATAATATGAACAACTGGTCATCCTTTCTGAAATCTTTTATTGAGTGTAGGTAACATCTGAGTTGTCTAAGTTTATCTAAACAATGCAGCTTTTATTCTCCTCTGTTAAAATGGTTTGGAAAAGATACTGGAATATGAATGGATTGGTTCACAGTTGAGTGCTGCAACTTCAGTCATAAAGGATGGATTAGTCCTTAGTGTCACTCAGATTTTATGAAAAATTATATAAGGAAATTTGGATGATACAGCCTGCAATTCTGAAACTTGCTTGCTAGAGGTGATGGTTACCAGAAGGAGTTTTCCATGACTGGAATTTTACATATTTTGATTATTAACACCTTTATTAAATTATCACTTAAGACATAGCAAACATAAATTTATATAGAAGAAAAACATTAACTTGTTCTGTTACACACATTATATATTACATATGTTCTTTTGTATAACTACCATCAGTCCAACATTACATAAATTGCTCAATTCCTGCCTTAAACCTCACTCCTCCACACCAGTGTATGTCTTGTTCCCATAATTTCCATTTATTTCCAAGTAATTTGCTCCTACTCTAGAAATATCTCACTTCTAGCTTTTTTTAATCTCTGTACAATATTCAGTACTTTAAATACAGTTGGTTTACAACTTGATTGCCATTTTCTACTAATTGAATGTTTGGCAGCCACTAAAATTCAAAAGGACCCTGTGTCCTGGCTCAAAAGAATCATTTCCTTAGTTATACCTATTTGCTGACCCAATATTTCTGTCAGAGTACCCTGTAGAGAATTTTTTAAATCTCTACACTTCTGAAACTTATGTTCTCAGTTACTTCTCTCTTCCCCCTCACACCTCCAATGAGGAAAAATTCTTTGGAGTCTGTTTGGGGTATAAAAATACCATGCAAATATTTCCAAGCAAAAATCCTAAATCTTCTAGACTTTGTTGCATACTTAGGAGCCACTGCTCCCTTCTAATTTGTTTATACAGTCTCTCCTCCCAATCTTTTCTAACCTCTTCTGATTGACTCTTATAGTTACTGTGCAATATTTTGTATGTCTTACTAATTATCCGTGTTTGAACTGCAGATTCTGCTCTAGAGTCAATTAAAAACTCTACCAGAGCAGGTCTTTCACTTACGATTCCCCTATTCATTTTTCTTTGCCTATACTCTGACATTAATCCCTGGTAGGGAAGGCGGTCTCTAATCTGCAGCCCAAATGTCTTCTTGGCCTCTTCCCATTCTATTACCTCTTAATCTCTAGTTATTTGTTCTCAATATCTTGTTTTTTTTGCCAGTTTCCTCGAGGAAATTACACCTCCCTCTTACCCATTCTCTATACCCCTAACTGTAGCCATCCCTATCAGCAAAACCTCATTTCTCCATTCTCATGTTTGCTTAGTTCTTAGAGTACTTTCTACATTATGAATATAATATTCCATATGGTTGTTGTTATGAATCTGTATCCACAATTCCACTATCTTCTTACTTCTTGAGTTTCCCAGTATCATCATCCCCTTCCACTCTTAGGTTCATAGGTTGGTACTGGGCTATCTGCCCGAAGGCATATATTAGCCCAGCCACATTGTGCGGTATTCACCGCCCCTTTAGTAGTTCCCTAGACCCTTGTACTAGCAGCTAGTACCCTTGGCCCCTATCTAGTAGTGCTGTTGGTGTGATCCCTGGTGTGAACTTTCTGTTACCCATCCACTCATCAAGGCTCCTCTTGAAGAGTGATAGTGAGGGGCTCTGTCTTATGTAGATCGGGACCCTGTTCCATAGTAAGGGAAGTCTCTGCGAAGGGAATCTATCCCTCCAGCATGTTCTATTCATTGTTGTGTTGAGGTTTATATCCCTAGAGCGTGTAGCTCGTGTAGATTTGGTTTTGCTAAGATGGAGCATGTTCAACAATTTTGGGTTGGACATGGCTCTGTACGTTAGACAGAGATCGCCTCTGAGAAAGCGGTATGCAACAGAGAACAGTCTAAGCTTTTTCAATCGTGCTACATTGGGCAACTGTTCGAGGCCAGTAATCCTCTTGGTTAGGTACCTCCGTGGTCTCTCCAGCTGCTGAAGATGTCTAGCCAGGTATATTCCAATTGGTGCATTGTACTCAATAATGGGTCTGATTTGGGAAGAGTAGAGGGGCACCATTACATCCTTAGATCTTGATGCGAACCCTTTCGTGATCAGATGGGTCACATAGAAGGATTTTCTAACCACTTTGGCAACATGGTTATCAAAGGAAAGCTGACTATCTACTTGGGTCCCTAGATCCCTTATTTCTTCTTCAGATTTCAGGGGATTACCTCCTATGTTGTAGTTTGCGGGTACTCTGTTTTTTCCAAAGGGGATTACTACATATTTTTTTGCATTTAGCTTGAGACCATGGCTTTGACACCATGCATCAGTCTCATTTAGGCCCTTCTGGAGGATCTCCATGTCGGCCGGAGACTCTTAATTATCGCTTTCTGCTTGTGTTATGTACATGAGCTTTAATTGCGGAGCTGTAAAATATTCCTTCAAATCAGGTAATCCTGAATACCTTGTTCTACTGGAAGGATCTACTTACCCCACTTGACCTTTTCCCCTTTCCCCTCCAGGATAAATTCTTTAAACTCTTTATTAATTACTGTCCACAACTCCTCTGGTGGATAAAATATATATCTGACCTCTATAAAAACTTAAAGGGACCGAAAACTTTTACTGCTTGTATCTTGCTATCCATAAATTAGAAGTTATGTACTTACCATAACTTGGCATCTGTGTTGCCCATTTTCATTCTTCCTCACCAGTAGGTCTAGGATCTGATCCTTTAATTTGACTCGGATGCATTCTACAAGATTTCGGATCTAAGCCTCATGCTCCTCCCTTTACCCATAATGCCCTAATCCATACCCAATTCCTCAGATCAAGTTTTCTGTCTTACTGTCATTGATTCATCACAACATATATAAACACACAAAGGCATATGAGGTTCAAACCAGGAACCTGAGTGTTCCCATAGTATGTAGGAGTCTTTCTAGGATTATTGGGTTGGGGATGGTTGGGAGGGAAGGTGAGAAAGAATGAAAATGGACAACACAGATGCCAAGTTATGGTAAGTACATAACTTCTAAATCTGATGTTGTCCTTTTCATTCTTCCTCACCAATGGGTCAGAATCCCCAGCTACATGACTCTCAGGTGGCCCTCAAGGAAGGATGCGCTGGAGCACTGTTGAACCAATGGAAGCTCTGTTCCTAGAGATAATGTCCAATTTGTAATGTTTAACAAAGGTATGGATCTTTGACAAAGTGGCTCCAGCTCAAATGTCATCAACTGAAGCTTTGGAAGAAAAACAGCTGACATAGCCATAGATCCAGCAGAATGGGTTCTAGGGGGGACAAGGTAATTCTAAACCTTTTTGAGAATAAATCAGCAAAATACAATCTGTAATCCATTTGGCCAGAGTAATTTTGGAAACTGCCTGACCCAAGTGGTTAGGAGCAAAGGACACAAAATCTGGTCAGGTTTCCTGTACTGTTTTGTTCTGTGAAGGTAGAAATGTAATTGTCTATGAACATCAAGAAGGTGCAGCATGTATTCGCCCTTATTCGAAAAACTGGGAAAGAACACTGGCAGTTTTATGGACTGGTTAATGTTACACTCCATGGCAACCTTAGGCATAAAGAAATGAATGGTTTATAAGGACACTCTTTCCTTATGGAAAATGATGTAAGGAGGCCTCACCGATGAGGCCTGTAACTCAAAAATTCTTTCAGCTGAAGTAATGGTCTCCAAAAATATTGTTTTCCAGGACAGATATTTCATATTCCACTTGTTTGCTGGTTCAAAGGGTTTTTGAGTTAACCCCTGGAGGAATACTGTGAGGTCCCAAGGAAAATTCCTTTCATAAATCCCTTACATAACCTAGATGTTGACAAAAAGGGGGTTCATTTCAGCATGAAAATTGGATATTTCAGCAAGCTGAAGTTTAATGGTAGAAAAACTAGCTGAAGTAAAGTGCTGAAAAGGGGGTCAATGTTCTCTTTAGAAGCCTACATAAGAGAATCTTTTCCACTTGCTTTTGTAAACCTAAGTGGAAGCCTTTTGGGAGGTCAAACAAGAAGTTAAGTACTCACCATAATATTCCATGTGTGTTTTCCATCTTCACCTTCATTCTTACTAGACTTGGTTCGGATCTGATCCTCGGATCCGTCTCAGCCTTTATTTTCAAGCTTGAGGTCCTCTGCCAGCTCATGGCTAACTCCCTATCCCAGCATGCACTGGAACCATCCCCCAGATCTTGTTTGCCCTAAAGTTATAATGGTATTGCCTACCTCCAAGGAAGGACTCAGAGGCTGATGAAGAAGGGCAGAGGTCAAAGGGATCCAATTTGACTACACCCAGTCTTCTAGGAATGAAGGAAAATTGAGGGGGAAGGAGGGTGGGATGCAAGAATGAAGGCGAAGATGGACAACAAACATGGAACATTATGGTGAGTACTTAACTTATTTATGTGATGTTGTCCTATCTCAACTTCATTCTTACTAGGTTGGGACAGCGTCCCTAGCAACCTGATTCTTGGGTGGCTCATGGGGCACTATTCCTCAGAACCAAGGATGCAAAGGAGGCCTTACTACGGGAGGCCAAATCAACTTTGTAATGGGTGATAAAGGTAGGTGATTTTTCCCATGTTGCTGCACCACAAATAGTGTCAATATGCACCTTAGGCAAAAAAGCTAAAGAAGTAGCAATGGCTCTTGTAGAATGAGCTTTAACTTTTTTCGGAAGTTCTTTATTTTGAGATTTGTAAATAATGGTTATACAATCTGACAGCTATTTGGAAAACACAACTTTAGACACAGAGGATCCTTTCTTAGAATCTAAAAAGGAAACAAATAGTTGATCAGATTTTCGAAATTCTGCAGTTCTATGTAGGTAAAAACGTAACTGTCTATGTACATCCAATTGATGTAACAGTACTCTGCTTTGTTTTCATAATATGGGAAGAAAACTGGTAATTCAATATATTGGTTCAAATTTGTTTCTGAAACCACTTTAGGTAGAAAAGAGGGTTTGTTCAACAAAGACACCCTGTCTCTATGGAAAAGCAAATATGGGGGCTTTATGGATAACACTTGCAACTCTGACACTCTTCTAGCAGAGTTGATAGCCACCAGGAAAATGGTTTAACAGGTCAAAAACTTTAATTCGCAAGATGATGCTGGTTTGAAGGGCGGAAAAACTATATGAGATAGAACGAAATTTAGATCCCAAGGCAGTGGAGGGTCCCCGATAGGTGGCCTTAACAAAACAGTACCTTTGAGAAAAGCCTTACATAGCTTATGAGATATTACATTACTGCCATTATCTCTCAAATGGAAGTTTGACATTGCTGCTAGCTGAACCCTAATAGTAGCTGCAGCTACACCTTCATTAAAAAGTTTAGCTAGGAAGTCTAGGATGAAACTAATAATATCAGAAAAGGGATCTATATGGTTATAGGCAGCCCATAAACAGAATCTTTTCCATTTGCTTTTGTAAATCTTCCTTGTTGAAGCCTTATGAGAAGAAATTAGAATGTGTTTAACCTGAGAGGAGAGGGTTGGAAGCCTGGCTATCGTTAGAATCAGAGCAGCCACGTTGTCAGTTTGAGGGTCTGAAGGGATGGGTGGAGTGTTCCTGACGCATGAGTCAGATGGTCTAGAACCGGGTGCAGAACCCATGGCTCCTCCAGAAGATGAGGATACAGGAAGGGGAGAGTACAGTTTTGTACCTAGCATAAATGTAGATGTTCGAGTGCTAATACAGCTGCAGTCCTCACAGATGGGTTCTCCTGCAGTCAGGCGGGTCCTCGGTCGGCCGAATTCCAAAGTCTAGGTCCGGCGTCGGTTGTCGTCGCCTCTTCCCTGACGTCAGTGCGACAGGGGTATAAAGGAACCAGCCGACGCCCTTTTCTTCAGTTTTTCTTGCCCCAGATGTCAGGTGCCCCCAGAAGGAAGGCAATACATAAAATTAGGTAATAATGCAATGCAATATAATCAAAAAACAGTAGTTGCAAGCAAATACATCATAAAAAAATACCCCTAGAGGGGAAGGAGGGAGGGAAACCTGGACTGCAGCTGTATTAGCACTCGAACATCTACATTTATGGTAGGTACAAAACTGTACTATGTTCATCGTGCATACAGCTGCAGTCCTCACAGATAGGTAGAATCCCAAAGCTAAGAAAGGGGTGGTAGGCACTAGGTGTAACTAGGAGGAGCCAAAATGCCCTGCAAGACTGCAGTGGCAAAGCCTGCTCTAGATTTGGAGTATAATGGTAAGTTGTAGAGCCTGGAGAAGGTATGCACAGAACTCCAAGTGGCTGCTTCCAAAATATCTTTGGTAGGAACTCCTCTGAGGAAGGCTGTAGAGGTGGCTGCGGCCCTGGTGGAATGAGTTCTAATGCCTGTAGGTACAGTTTTGCCATGAAAGGAATAGCAAAAGCATATGCAGTGGGCTATCCATTTTGAAATTGTCTGTTTGGAAATTGGCTTTCCTTGAGCTCCTACTGCATAGGCCACAAAGAGCTGTTCTGATTTTCTGAAAGGCTTTGTTCTGTCCAAATAATAACGCAGTTGTCTGTGGATGTCCAAGGAATGTAGTAATCTCTCCCCTTTGTTTTGAGGATTAGGATAAAAAGTAGGTAAGTGTATGGCCTGATGTAAAGCTACCCTGGATACCACTTTAGGCATAAAGGACGGGTTGGTTCGTAAGGAAACTCTGTCCTGATGGAAGATGATAAAAGGCTGGACAGCCATGAGAGCCTGTAATTCTGAAACTCTACGAGCTGAGGTGATAGCCAGAAGGAAAGCTGTTTTCCAGGACAAATATTGCAAATCTGATGAAGCAGCTGGCTCAAAAGGAGGCAGGGTCAGTTTTTCCAGAATGAAATTAAGATCCCAAGCAGGTACTGGTTGTTTCCTTGGAGGTCTCAAATTTTTAGCCCCTCCGAGGAACTGTCTTAAGAGAGGGTGAGAGAATAAAGGTGGATCAGTGTTGTATTCTGCAGAAATGGCTGAGGCATGGATTTTGATGGAGGAGAAAGAAAGTCCACTGCTTAGCAGTTCAGTTAAATATTGTAGTATTTGTGGTAAATTCAGTTTTCCAGGGTCCTGGCCCTTTTTCTCATTCCAGGTACAAAAACGTTTCCATTTTGCGGAGTAAGCTTTTCTAGTTGATGGCCTTCTGGCCTCCAAAATGACATCCTGCACCTCCTTGGAGAGTAGGGCCTGCTGTGATGCTAAGGAATCTTCCATGCGGCTAGATTGAGTGTTTTTAGTTGACTGTGAAGAGTTTTGAAGCTGTGTTGATTCAGAAGAACAGGTATTAGAGGCAGGGTCCATGGTGGGGAATGCGTCAGACTCCTCAGGAGTGGGTACCAGTGTTGTCTTGGCTAGTCCGGAGCAATGAGGATCATCTTTGGTCTGTCTGCTCTGGTCTTCAATAGCACTTTGGGCAACAGAGGAAGAGGTGGGAAGGCATAAACTGTCATTGATGCCCAGCTGAAAGAGAGAGCGTCCACTCTCCAGGCCTTTGGATGGAAGATCCTTGAGCAGAATTTTGTCAATTGATGATTTTTGTGGGAGGCGAATAGATCTATGTCTGGCCTTCCCCATTCTTGGATTATTTCTGTAAAAACTTTTGGATGCAACTTCCATTCGTGTGGATCTGTCATATTCCTGCTTAGGTTGTCTGCCAGCGTGTTTTCCTTGCCTGGCAAGTACTGTACTTGTAGTTCCATTTGTAAGTCCATGGCCATGTTCCAAAGTGACATGGCCAGTCTGCATAGGGGGTAAGAATGTGTTCCTCCCTGCTTGTTTATATACCACATAACTGTGGTGTTGTCCGTTCTTATGAAAAGTTGACCTGGTTGTAGAAAGTTCTTGAAAGCTATAATAGCATTTATTACTGCTAGCATTTCTTTTTGATTGATGTGAAGGTGCTTTTCTTTTTGGGACCATTTGCCCTGAATGCACCATTCTGTCATGTGCGCCCCCCAAGCGTAGTCCGAGGCGTCTGTTGTGATGACTTGATTTGCTTGAGGCTTGCTGAAAGGAAGGCCTGTGTTTGTTTGGCATGCTTGAGCCCACCACAGAAATTCCTTTTGCAGACATGGAATTAGTGGTATTATTGTTTCCAAACTGTGGCTGTGTTGAGACCATATGTTTTTCAGGTACCATTGTAGTTTCCTCATATGCAGTTTTGCACATGGGATTAGTAAGATGCAAGATGCCATGAATCCCAGAGCCTGCAGGATTTTCCTTGCAGTAAGCCTGGTGCAATTTGCTAGTGTTCTGAAGTATTGGATTAGTTGCCCCTGCTTTTCTGGCGTGAGGTAGACCATCTGGGTGTTTGTGTCCAAGTTGGCACCCAGGAAAATTATCTTCCGAGAGGGTATTAGTCTTGATTTCTTTTTGCTGACTGTGTATCCCAGAGAGTTCAATAACATTATTACATAAGCCAGATGTTTCAGAAGGATGTGTTTGCTGTCCGCTTGGATCAGGCAGTCGTCCAAATAGGGATATATTTGTATCCCTTGAAGTCTGCAGTAGGCAATTACTGATGCCAGGCATTTCGTGAATACTCTGGGCGCAGCAGATAAGCCAAAGGGCAATGCAGAGAATTGATAATGAATTGAACCTGCAAGAAATCTGAGGTATCTTCTGCAATTTTGTCTGATTGGGACATGCAGGTATGCTTCCTTGAGGTCCAATGTTACCAGCCAAGACTCCTTGCCCAGCATGGGAAGAAGCTGCTGTAGAGTGAGCATCTTGAATTTTGGTACGAGTAGGAATGTGTTTAGGATGGATAGATCCAGAATAGGTCTCCAATCTTTTCCCTTCCTTGGCACCAGAAATAGCCTGGAATAAAACCCTTGACCTTGTTCGTGCGTAGGTACCTCTTGAATAGCTTTCATGTTTATGAGATCTGTAATTAGCCTTTGTGCCTCTGCCCTTTGATTGTGTGGCAGGTTTGGCATGCCTCTCTTTTTTGGAAGGGCGTGAAAATGGAATTTGTAGCCTCTGTTTATAATGTCCAGGATCCATTTGTCCTTTGTGACAATATGCCAATTTTTTGAAAATAATGTCAGCTTTCCTCCCAAGAGGGCTGCCATTTGGGATCTGGTTGGCATGCAAAGTGGAAAGTCATTGGGTTTGCTTTCTGACAGATTGCAAGTTGTCCTCACCACCTCTTTGTGTAGGAGCTTGCCATTGTCTGCCTCTGTACGATCCTTGGGGTTGTCCTCTGCCCCTCGGGCGCCTGTATCTGCCTTTTTGGGGTCTGTCTGTGGCAGGAAAGGACCAGTTTTTGGAAGGCCAATTTCTACTAAAACGTGGGGGTTGAACCTGTAGAAATTCTTTCACAGTTTGCATTGATTTAGCCTTTTCCTCCATTTTTCTTAATACCTCCTCAGCATTAGCACCAAATAGTACATCCTTTTGAAGAGGAGCGTCTAGTAATTTAGCTTTGACATGATCAGGAAGGCTTGTTCCTTAAGCCAGGCATGCCTACGTATGACTGATCCTGTAACAGCAGCTCTGCATGAGGCCTCTAGAGCATCAAAACCACATTGTAAGGTATGCTTACCCACTTGTTCTGCACTATGCATCAAGTCCTGCAACTCCTTCAAGTCTGGTTGTTCAGGTTGTGACATTTTACTTTTCAATTGTGATAACAAAAACTGTTGGTATTTTAGCATATGAAACTGACAGTTTAAGGCCCTCATAGATAAGGTAGCCGAGGTATATACCTTTTCCCCCCACCTTTCTAGGGATCTGGAATCTCTCTCGGAAGGCAATGGATTTTTAGCAATGGAGGCCTTAACTCCCTTGGGACCCTGTGAGATGGTTTCTGGGTCAGCAGCATGGCTCTTGTATAGAAAATGGTGTGAGTCAGGGACCCTGTAGTACCTGTCAGGCTTAACTGGAGCTGGAGGTAGAGAGTCCGGGTTAAGGCAGGCCTCCGAGTAAACATCATCTAGGATGTCCAAGACAGGAGGTATAGCCAAAGGCCTGTGCTGAGGAAGCAAGAGAAATTCCCTGAGCCTTTTCTTGGAATCAGAATAATCTTGGCCTTCCCAGTAGAAGTGTTCCCTTAAGGTATGCAAAGTTTCCCCAAATGAATAATCCTCAGGGGGGGATACAGAAGGGATTGACTCCTCCGCATCAGAGTCTTCAAAAGGGGAGTAAGAATGTTCCTGATCATCAGAGTGCTCTGAAATAATGGAGCCCTGATCAGAGGAGGGGGAATCTTCCTCCACTCTTGGCCTTTTGTCTGGAGGGGGCTGAGAACCTCTGATAAGAGTAATTAAATCCTCAGCCATTTTAAGCATCTGTTTCTTAGGCATAGGGCCTGGAGATGGGCCCTGTGCAGTTGGTCTCTTAGAGTGCATGGTTGCTTTAGACTTAGTGAAAGCCTTGATAGAGAAAGAAGAGGAAGGTCTGAAGACACCTTGAGTGGAGGTGGACCTGTCCACATTCTGAGTTACAACGCCTTCAGTGGCTTACCGAAGCCAGTAGTCTGTAGTCGCGGTGTGGGCCGAGGAGCCTGCGACCTCAGGTACAGGAGACACCGTCAAAGGCAGGTCGTCGGTAGGCAGGGGCTGCGTAGGCGCCTCACTGAGAACCGGACCACGTGTAGCCGGCTTTGGGGAATGGAAATCCTTATGCGGTATTTGCTTCCCACAAGAAATACAGTTATTAACTTTGTCTGATATCAGTCTGAGGCAAGAAAAGGTTCCCCAACGGGGTACTTAGCTTTTTTGAAGACTTCGGTTTCCAAATTTTCGTAATCTCAGGAGCTGGCCGACCGGCACTTGCGAACTGCTTCTGCTTCGGGCACCGCGCAGCAAGAAAGACTGAAGAAAATGGCGTCGGCTGGTTCCTTTATACCCCTGTCGCACTGACGTCAGGGAAGAGGCGATGACAACCGACGCCGGACCTAGACTTTGGAATTTGGCCGACCGAGGACCCACCTGACGGCAGGAGAACCCATCTGTGAGGACTGCAGCTGTATGCACGATGAACATCCAGATTTGGCAAGGCCAGTATGCAGCAGCGAGTATCAAGTCTCTTCCCAAACAACTGGCTTTCTGAAGTACTTTGGGAATTAGTGGAAAGGGAGGGAAGGTGTAAAGGAGACCTGGGGCCAATCATGTACAAGTGCATCCCTTGGTGACTCCTCTGGAGGGGGGAATGAGGGCAAAGTAGCTGCTGCATTTAGTATTCATGGATTTCACAAACAGGTCGCAGCAAGGCTGGCCCTATTTTTGGAAATTTTTTTCTGCTACTTCCTGTTTCAAGGACCACTCGTGAGGCATCAGAATCGCTCTGCTGAGTCTGTCCACTATTACGCTGGATTTCCCCAATATATATGCATTGTTATCAGAAAGCGTTGGGAGGAGATTGCCCACTGCCATACACTCAGGGCCTCTCGACATAGGGGGTAAGATCTGGTCCCTCCTTGTTATTTTATATACTACATGACTGACATGTTGCCCTTCTGGATTGCAATGGTTCCCAGGGGGAGAGATTCCTTGAATGCTTGCAATGCTTAAACGCGCTGCTCTCATCTATAGGACACTGATGAGCAAGTGGGCTTCGTGGTTTTGCCAGGTGCCTCAGACTGTCTTTCCCAGATAATGCCTCCCCCCATCTGGGAGGCGTCTGTGGCCACTAGTTGAGACTGATCAAATGGTCGACCTAGAGTCACTTGAATGGACTGTAGCCATCATCAAAGATCCTTTTTGCAAGCTTCTGTTATGATTATTTTGTGAGACACTGGTAGTTCTTGCATCGACCACTGAGTGGATAGCAGCCACTGAAGAATCCTCATATGTAAATGTGCTAGGAGAACTAAAACTAATGCTGCTGCCATGATCCCTAGAGCTTTGAAAACTATCCTCACCGGGCCTTTCTTTCTTCTCAAAAGATATCACATCTGGTACCTTAGAGATTGGACCCTTTCTGGTTGGAGTCTCACCGCCATTTGTGTTGAGTCTAATTCTGCCCCTATGAATATAACATGCAGAGAAGGCACTAAGGCAGATTTTTTGTAGTTTATGATAATCCTAGGTAGGAGCAGAGTTGCAAGGTTGTATTTCTGGCCTTGATTAGAGGACGCCTTGTTGTAGCGGTTAAGAAAAAGTCATCTACATATGGAAACACCCGGAATCCTAGACATCTCAAGTGAGCCACTACTACTGCCATACATTTGGTGAACATTCTAGGGGCTGTAGTGGGGCCAAAGGGAAAAACTCAAAACTGGTAGTGACTGGCTCCCAGCTGAAAGTGCAAGTGCCTCCTGGATTGCCTGTCCATTTTTATGTAGTCGTGCACATCCAATCGTCTCTTCCCAGGAATGGGAGTACCAACTGAAGTGTCACCATCTGGAACTTGCTCTTCTTTACCAATTTGTTGGGAATGCTGAAATCCAGAATTGGTCTTCAGTCCTCTGTTTTCTTTGGAACTAAAAAGAATCTTGAGTAAGTTCTGAACCCTATTTGGTCTGCGGGGACTTCTTCGATGACTCTTGTCTAACAACTTTTGAATTTCTAGAGTTGCCTGTTCCTTTTGACTGGGTGGAATGTCCGGAACGTTTTTCATCTTTGGAGCAGGAAGAGAAAACGGGATGACATCCTCTGGATATGATGCTTTGTACCCATTTGTCTTTTGTTAGTTGTCACCAGGCTTCTGGGTACAAAGATAATTGACACTTGACTGCCTCCAGAGCTAGACAATCAGACCTCGTTTCAGGAGCACTGAAAGGACTTACCAAAGAAGGATTCTCTGTCTCACTGATTTTGCATGCCCCCCCCCACCCCCCCACCATGAGGTCGTCATCTTCCATTATTACTTCCCCCTCAGCCCCTGAGGGAACTTTCACCATGTCTGTCCTGAAAACATCTCTGTGATTTTCGGAACCACATCTTACTACTACTTCTATGACCTTTGGGATAAGGTCTAGTAGGCATAGAAAAACTGACTCCTATGGCAGACAGAGTCTCTCCTTCCTGTTCACACCTTAAGCCCGAACAAAGATGAGCCATCAAATGGGGTGTTTACAAAGGAAGACTTAAAGGGTTCCACAAAGTCACATAAGTGCATCCAAGAATGTCTCCTTAGGGTAATTCCAGAACCCGCTGCTCCAATCACTCCATCAGCTACATAGGAGAGGAGTCACATGGAAGCGTTAACAACTAAATTTAAGGTAGCGAGCTGAGAAGCTACTTTATCGGCAACCTCTTCAGCTACTGAACCTTGGAGGGTATCTCCTAGCTCTTTCAGGACATCCGTCTGCAGTCTTGTAAAATGGGAGAGAGAGTTTAGCAATCTGAGAAAAAAAGGCCAGTGAAGAAAAAATGCACTTTCCATACCTGTCCATAGTCCTGGATTCCTTGCTTGAGGGATGGACAGAAGATGATGTCTCTGAGAGTTCCTTCTTAGTGGCTGCTGCCACGACAATGGCATCGACTGGGACTCCCTTCGCCAAAAAAATTTGTCGGGGGGATGCAATAAATTTATATGGCCTCCTAGAAGTAGGCTCCATGGAATCTGGGGACTCCCATATCTTTCAAGAAACCAGCTCAAGGAGCTCATCAAATGGCAGAGTCACCCAAGAGGTGGAACGGTGGGCCCCAAAGGCCTTCAAGTATAAGGACTCCTCTTGCTGAAGGGTTAGAGGACTTCCAGTCACCACTCTGCTTTAACATTTCCAGAATGTCTCCAAAGGAGACATCATCGAGAGGTGACCGTGGTGACCCTTCTGCCTCATCAAGGTCCGTATCAGAAGTGATGGACTCCTCTGGGGAGTCCAAGTGCTTCCTCTAGCACGTTTTCTTCCAGGGGACCTCCTCAGAATGGGTATTCCGGGAAAGTTTTGGAAGAGTGGGGGTGCCCTGTGGGGCATCCGGAGGGCTAAGATCTCTGCGTCCCTGTGGGTGCAGGAGTAAAGAGGCAGGCACCGATGCTCTAGAGGGAGGAATATCCGAAGAGGACTGTGGACCTGTCTGTGGAGACAGCACCCTACCCATGACCTCAAAGGCCCCCCGTCCCTGATCAGAGGATATCCCTCGATCTCAAGAAGCTGAAGGACTCCCTGGAACCAAAGAAGATGATCCTGAGGCTGAAGTAGGAGCCAAACTCATCCGAGCCGAGGCCATGAGGCAAAGTTGGATCCAACAGCTGTCCAATCCAACTTGCCTTCCTGGACCCGAATGGAGAGTGTCGGCTCCTAGACCCCTCCCCACCAGTACCTTCCGACTCTAAAGCCAGTGGTTGGATTGGAGGAAGACTTGGAGCAGAGGAAGTGGACGTCATCAGATCCAAAGCCCCGGAGGTCAGATCCAACAATAATTTGGCCAGTGCTGGTGTCTGTAACTGCCTCTGTGCCACCCGATCCACATCATCATCTGAAAGGCTCCCAGAAGATCGGGTCAAGTGAGTGGGAGATTTAGCCTTCTGTAATACAGGCAATCTCAAAATAGGGGAGACTGGCTCCAAAGTTACGGTCCGGCTCCTAAGCTTAAACTCCACTGGTACCGAACAAGAAGGTGTCAGATCCAATGGAGCCCTGTCTGAGCCAACACAATTTGGATCTGAGGAGGACAGACAAGGAATCTTGTATACCAGATCCAAGGATGAAGAGGAGGAAGGTCTTTTTCCAGATTTTGAAGGTTTGTCTGACTTGTCAGACTTTGCAGGAGGGGACTTATCTGACTTAGAAGAACCTGGCCCTTCTTCCAGTGCCTCCAAGAAGGGGGGTTTAAGTAGGCCTTTTAAGAGCAGTTTATTTTTCCTCTCCAGGAGGGCTCTATGATTAAAAGAGTGGCAAATAGCGCATGACACCTAGAGATGGACTGCCCCGAGGCAATAAACACAAAGGGTGTGTTTATCACTGAGGAGCATTGTTTTGCTGAATCTTTCACACTTCTTTAATCCCATTGGTTTGGAATCCATACCAGTCATCTCAAGGTAAAACGAAAAATAACAGTAACAAGAAAAAGGGACACAGACTTTTTTTGGCTACTAAGACTACACAACACAGAGAAAAGAAGACAAGCTCTAGAAACTCTAAAAACAACACCGAGACCAAACAAAATTTTTTTGGGGCTCAACCCTCTAACAAACGGGCCAAGCTACCAAGAACACCACAACACACACAGAAAATAAAGGACACTGCCCTCTAACTTAAACGGGCTCTGTTACAGTTCTGTAATTTAAACGAACTGCACCCTAACACACCAACTACACTTAAAAACAAGCCGGAAAAGGCAATAAACCAAAAAAACACAAGGCCTAGCGAAAAAATGACAGCCAAATATCACAAAATAACAATACAAACCTACAAAACAAGAAGTTATGTACTCACCATAATGTTCAATGAATGTAGTCCATCTCGCCTCACATTCTTACCCGTGGGTTCAGAGCCGAATCTCGGCTCTGACTCGGCCATACTCTAGCTCGAAGTCTTCAATTGGCTCGTGGCTAAGAGGTATCCCATGCTGCAATGCACCTATCCCCCAGATCTTGTTTGCTGCGAGCTCACATACACACACACACACACACACACACACACACACACACACACACACACACACACACACACACGCACACACACACGCACACACAGACACACACACACACACACACACACACACACACACACACACACACACACACACACACACACACACACACACACACGTTGAGAGGAAGAACCAACTCAACATATCAAGAAGGAGTGCTGAAAACAGAGACTTGACCTCTAGGCCCTCCAGGAGGGGGTAGGTGGGTGGGTTAGTAAGAATGTGAGGTGAGATGGACTACATACATCGAATGCTATGGTGAATACATAACATCTTGATGTTATGTAGTCCAATCTCGCCTACATTCTTACCCATGGGACAGCGTCCCTAGCACCTAGACCTTGGGCGGCTCACTGGAAAATACTCCTGAGCACTGTGGAACCAAATGAGGATCTGCCCCTTGATACTAGATCTAATTTGTAGTGACTAATAAAGGTGCGAGGAGATGCCCAAGTAGCTGCAGCACAAATATCATCCATAGACATCCTAGCCTGAAAGGCAGTAGAAGTAGACACCGAACGTGTAAGAATGAGCCTTTACTTTAAAGGGTAATTCCTTGCCTTTTGAAGAACAGATGAAGGAAATGCAGCTAGAAATCCAACTGGACAGAGTTACTTTAGAAACTGAAGTCCCTAGTCTATTGTCTGAAAATGCGACAAAGAGTCTATCAGATTTCCTAAAATCTTTTGTTCTATGTAAACAGAAACGCAATTGTCTGTGGACATCTAGCTGATGAAACAAATTCGGCCTTGTTAGAGAATTCAGGAAAAAACACAGGCAGCTCAATAGACTGGTTGAGGTTGACCACTGAAGCAACCTTAGGCATAAAGGAAGGATTAGGTCTTAGCAAATCCCTATCCTTGTGAAATACCAAGTAAGGGGACCGAACCGATAGAGCTTGGAGTTCAGAGACCCGCCTTGCCGAACTGATGGCTATCAAAAAGACTGTTTTCCAAGACAAAAGTTTAATGTCACAGGACGCCGTGGGCTCAAAAGGAGGCGAGATAAGTTGCTGTAGCACAAAATAAAGCTCCCATGGCATTACAGGATCAAAGATTGGAGGTTGAAGTAGCATAGTCCCTTTCAGAAAAGCCCTACAAAGTCTGTGCGCCATTAGATTGGGTTCATTAGCAACATGAAAAGTAGAAATGGCTGCCAACTGCACTTTGATAGCTGCCGCAGCTGATCCCTGGCTAAACAGTTGAGAAAGAAACTCTAAAACTGATGAGATGCCTTTCATGAGCCCAAAAGGCTTGTGGGAGGAAGACAGAATATGAACCACCTCTGGTGAAAAATCATGAAGCCTGACTAGGGATGGAATTTGAGCAGCCATGCTGTCAACCTGTGGGTCTGAATGGAGGGGTGGAACTGCCCTGACATAAGAGTCAACATATCTGGCTCTGGGTCCAGAATCCACAGATCGTCCATTAGATAAGGGTGAAGAAAAGGAAACCAGATCTGACGAGGCCAGTGTGGTGCAATAAGTATCATTTTGCTTCCCCAAGGACTGTGTTTTCTGAATAACCTTCATTATCTGGGGAATTGAAGGGAAGGCATAGAGAAGACCGGAGGGCCAATCGTGAACTAGAGTGTCCCTGGGTGCTTCCCCCTCCGGGGGAATAAGGGTGAAGTAGCTGCTGCATTTGGCATTGAGATTGAGAGAGCTGGCAAATAGATCGCAGCAAGGCTGACCCCATCTGCGGAAAATCTATTCCGCCACTTGTTCGTTCAGGGACCACTTGTGAGGCATCAGAATAGCTCTGCTCAGCCTGTCGGCAATCACGTTGGACTTCCCCGGTATGTGCGTTGCCACTAGAAAGCGCCGGGAAGATACTGCCCACTGCCACACTCGAAGTGCCTCTCTGCAAAGGGGATATGAACTGGTTCCTCCCTGTTTGTTCAGATACCAGACCAGTGACATGTTGTCTGAGTGGACTGCAATTGTCCCATGAGGAAGAAAGCTTTGAAGTGCTTGCAACGCTAATAGCACCGCTCTCATCTCTAAAACTTTGATATGCAAATGGATTTCGAGTTCTTGCCACGTGCCTTGGACTGCCCTGCCGAGATAATGCCCCCCCACCCGATCTGGGAGGCATCCATGGTCATAGTGGCAATCAGAGAAGGAAGAATGAAAGGCATACCCACGTTGAGATTGCTGGTCTGAAGCCACCAGCGCAGATCCTGATTGCACCTGTCGGTTATTACAATAAGATGGGAGAGTGGGAGATGCTGAAGAGACCACTGGGCAAAAAGTAGCCACTGAAGAAGCCTCATGTGAAGTCTTGCAAGAGGCACTAGCATAATCGTGGCAGCCATGGTCCCTAACAACTTGAGGACCACTTTTGCCTTGACCTTCTTCAGTGGTAGTAGAGTGTAGACCTGCTGCTGAAAAACCTGAATTCTCTCTTCTGGCAGGAAAACCCTCATGAGCACCGTGTCTAATTCGGCACCGATAAAGGTAACACGCTGCGAGGGTAACAATGCAGACTTTTCCCAATTCAAGGTAATTCCTAGACTTTGGCACAGTGCAATAGGCATCCCTGGTCTGTAGTAGTAGATGCCTGGTGGTGGCAGACAGGAGCCAGTCATCCAGGTACGGAAACACTTGGAATCCCGGACATCTCAAGTGAGCCGTTACCACTGCCATGCATCTGGTGAACACTCTGGGGGCTGTGGTGAGACCAAAGGGCAGGGAGCGAAACTGAAAATGACTGGCTCCCAGCAGGAAGCGTAGGTGACTTCTGGATGCCCTGACCATTTTTATATGGTAGTAAGCATCCCTGAGGTCGATGGAGCACATCCACACATTTTTCCCTAATAATGGGAGAATTGACTGTAATGTGACATGCGGAACTTGGACTTCTCTACATGAAGGTTCAAATGGCTGAGATCCAAAATGGGTCTCAGGTCCCCCTGTTCTTTTCGGCACCAAAAAGAATCTGGAGTAAGTCCCTAATCCTACTTGGTCTGAGGGGACGGGCTGGATGGCTCCTTTTAACAGTAACTTTTGAACTTCTAAGGTTGCGGAATCTCTTTGACTGGGTGGGACGTCTGGGATTATTTTGTTTGGAGGGGGAGATGAAAGAAGGGGAATATGATAACCTCTGGAGATTATCTCTAATACCCACTCGTCTTGGGTGATGTCTCGCCAGGCTTCTGGGTATACAGAAATGCGACTCCCGACTGGCTCCAGAGACGCACAGTCAGGCCTCCTCTCAGGAGCACTGATAGGGAGAGCCACAAAAGGAATCACGGTCCCCCTGGTTACGCGGGCCTCCTCTGCCCCTAGGGTGCCATCTACCTGAAATTCCACCCCCTACCTGAAATTCCACCCCCTCCTCTGCCTCTGGAGGGGGAATCACTCTGTGCATTGTGAAAAAATCTCTGCAATTTTCTGAACCACATTTTCCACCTTTCTGGACCTTGGGATAAGATCTAGACGGCATGGAAAAATGGACTCCCACGGCAGATAGGGTTTTTCCTTCCTGCTCGCACCTAGTGAGAGTGTCCTTCACCTTGGTTCCAAATAAGGATGAACCATCAAAGGGCGCATTGGTGAAGGCAGACTTGAAGGCCTCCGCGAAGTTGCACAGGCGCATCCAGGAGTGTCTCTTAAGAGAGACTCTGGAACCCGCAGCCTTGTTCGCTCCATCAGCTGCGTACGAGATCAGCCTCATGGAGGAGTTGGTAATAGAATTTAGGGTAGACATCTGAGCATTGACTTTCTGAGCCACAGCATCAGAAACGTTACCCTGCAGAGAATCTCCCAACTCCTTTAGGAGATCCCTTTGGAGCCATGTAAAATGCGATAAATAGTTCAGGGACCGCAGTGTAAAGGCCGCTGAAGAGAACACACGCTTCCCATACCTGTCCATAGCCCTGGACTCCTTGTTAGGGGGATGGACGGTAGATGAAGTTTCTGCAAGTTCCTTCTTGATGGCTGCTGCCACCACCATGGTATCTATTGCAACGCCTTTTGAAAGAAATTCTTTATCAGGGGGAGCGGACAAAAACTTGTTGGGTCTCCTAGGGACTGGTTCCACAGTGTCCGAAGTTTCCCACACCTTTTGACAAATGAGGTCCAGGAGCTCGTCGAATGGGGAAGAAACCCAAGAGGCGGAGGTTTGGGATCCAAAGGCCATCAAGAACACAGACTCCCCCTCAGAAGGGACTTTAGATGGCCAGTCGCCTCTCTCCCTCAGTATTTACAAGATACCTGAAAAAGAGATATCGTCAGAAGACGACTTAGGGGACCCCTCTGACTCCTCGAGGTCGGTGTCAGACGTGAGAGACTCATCTTGGGAGTGAATGTGCTTCCTCTTGCACACTCTCTTTCTGGGTGACTCCTCGGGTAAAAAGCCCGGGGAGGCCTCAGAAAGCTGGGGACCACTCATGGAGGTATCCTGTGGCCTTAGGTCTCCGCTGTCCCTAGATAGATGGTAATCTGATACTGATGTCGGTGCTGGAGGGGGAAGAGTGTCGGTACCGTAAGATGCAGCTGACGACCTGGCCAGCACACTCCTCATGACCTTGAAAGCTGATCCCCCCGGCTCCGAAGGTCGACTAACCACAGAAAACACCCTTGGAGCCGAGAAAATAAGGTCCGAAGCCAATGTCTGGTCCACGCTCACCCGAGCTGAAGTGCCGAGAGGAAGGCTTGGAGCCAAAGATCGACCCAATACCTCCCTCTCAGTTCCGACCGTCGAGCTGTGAATCCTGGACCCAGTGGACGGCGCCGACGGGGTCGGAGTGGAGATCGGAGCAGAGATGCCAGAAGGGGCTACTGGAACCGACCTCGAGGCATCAGACGGAACCGACAGCTCTGGCTTAGAAGAAAGGTCCGGAGGAGGAACAGCCAAAGATGAAGGGAGGACAGGCTCCGGAGCAGACTGGGCCAGAGCCGAAAGCTATTCAACCAGAACCGATCACTGGAGCAGTTTCCTCACCACTCTATCGACATCGTCATCGGAAAGTGTCCTGGAGGACCTAGAGGACATGGTCGGCGATCTGGATCTCCCTACAGAGGGAGATCTATGAGTCGGAGAAACCGGTCGAAAAACTGGAGACCGGCTCCGAACTGACAAATCTGTCACCAGCTCCAATAAACCGGGAGCCGATGCAGACATCATCGATGCACTGTCCTCTGTCGGCCCCGAAGCCAGTGGAGCCAAAGAAGCAATTGTAGTTTTAATGATTTTCTCTGGCGGCTCCGAGGAGACTGACAGAGCCGGAGAACATTTCTTAGATAATTTTTTGTCCATCTTTTTTGTCTGCTTTGGAAGGAGAAGACTTGGAACTGGAAGATCTCTCCAAATCCTCTTCAAAGGAAGGTTTCAGCAATCCCCTTAATATTAGCTTGTTCTTCCTCTCTTGCAGCACACGAGGGCTGAAAGTGTGACAGAACAAGCAGGATTCCTGTAATGAAAGCGTGACAGAACAAGCAGGATTCCTGTAAATGAATAGCCCCCCAAGCAATACACGCACACAGAATGCCCATCCATCAAAGACATCTTGTTGTTACACAACACAATATTTGAAGCCCGAAGGCCTGTGCTCTTTAGAATCCTTAGACATGTTAAAGGCAAGAACACACACACAGGGGAAAATGGTAGGGGCACCTTCAACACAGAAACCAAAAAGAGCGCGGGAAACTAGAGCCTCTAACTTACATGGCCTAGAGACTGCAGGGCAACCACAGGGAGGACTAGGTCCTCTAAGTTAAACGGGCCTAGCCCAGGAAAGAACAGGGGAACAACAAACAGTCACACAACAAAGAACCAGCTAACAGAAGGGATCAACCTGCTACACAACAAGAACAAAAACAGGGGAGTACTAGGTCCCCTAACTGAAATGGGCCTAGCCCGTAAACACCAAGGGAAACGGGATACCAAGAAAAGTTCAATTGAACTGGTCAGAAGCAAAACACACACACTAGCTATTGAAATAGCTTTTGGAGCTACTAAATCGAAAAATAAGTAGAAAAATTGTACTTAGCCACGGCCAAGAGCGAGACCACGTCCGAGCTGTACGAGTGGCAAATGAGATCTGGAGGATAGGTGCATTGCAGCATGGGATACCTCTTAGCCACGAGCCAATTGAAGACTTCGAGCTAGAGTATGGCCGAGTTGGAGCCGAGGTTCGGCTCCGAACCCATGGGTAAGAATGTAGGTGAGATTAGACTACATAACATCTAAAGTTATCTAAAGATTAGTGATAAAAATTATCGAAATAAGTTGTACTTAGTCAAAGCTAGCAGACAAACGCTTGATCTGTTTAGCGGCAAACGAGATCTGGGAATGGTTCCAATGCATGCTAGGACAGGGAGCTAGCCACAAACTGGCAGAGGACCTCGAGCTTGAAAATAAAGGCCGACATGAATCCGAGGAGTGGATCCGAACCTAACCTAGTAAGAATGAAGGTGAGCTAGGACAACATCACATATAATGGTACGTACTGGGGAAGTAAGCCTGGACTGTGTTACTATCACCAGAAGTGGAGAAGCTTTGCAGTCAGTTTTGGGATGCTAGGATTCTGACAAGTGAGACAGGAGATCCTGCATGCCTCCAGTATCCATGGAGGAAATGTGAGGTGAGTCCATAGAAAGGGAAACCACACCTGTCGAGACTAGAAGGGGGTAATGAAGATGACGGAGCTCTTCAGCCTGCTTGCTTTCTGTAGAAACTTTGGAATCAACGAGAGAGGGGATAAGCACAAAGGAGACCCGGGGCAAATCATGAACTAGTGCATCTCTCAGTCACTCCCCCTGTAGGGGGATCAATGTGAAGTACTTGTTGTTGAGGGGAGAGGTAAACAGTTTGCAGCAAGACTGGCCCCAATGGCTGAAAATTCTGTTTGCTACTGATTGATTGAGGGACCACTCATGAGGTATAAGAATGGACCTACTGAGTCTGCCAGCATGTGTTGCAACTAGAAAACAATCTGAAGAGATCACCCATTCCCAGACCTTCATGGCCTCTCTGCACAACGGGCATGAACGGGTTCCTCCTTGTTTGTTGATGTACCAGACAATTTGCATGTTTGTCCATACGGATAGCAACGAGGGAGAACATCTTGAAAGGCTTGCAATGACAGAAGGATTGCACTCATCTCGAGGAGACTGATATGCAGCTTGGTTTCCAAGGAAGACCACATGCCTTGGACCATCTCTCTCCTGTGCTGCCCTCCTCCCAACTGGGAAGCATCTGTGGTCACCATGGTTGTTGGGGAGGGGGGAAGAGAATGGCCTGCCCAAGAACAGGTCTTCTGACTGTATCCCTCATCAGATATGACATTTGCAGATTGGTGCAAGTTTTATGTGAACAGACAGACACTGGTAAAGAATGGAACACTGTACCGCCAAAGTCCACTGGAGAATTCGCATGAAGAATTTTGCTAGAGGGACTAGAATAATAGCAGCTGACATTGACCCAACAGCCTGCAACACCAACTTCACAGGAGGGGACGGAAGGGATGTTAAGTCCCCCACCTGACTTCTCAAGGACTGGATTTGGTGAAGAGGTAGTGAAGCCACTTGGTGTATAGTGTCTAGCTGAGTCCCTATATTTATTTATTTGCATTTGTTTACTGGGATAGTCCAGCTGGGCCAGAAGTGCCATTTTCAGTGCAGTCCCAGGGAGAAAAGCTCCACATACAAGACATTTCACATACAATAAAGAATTTACATTAATAAAGCATTTAGTACATATTATTGGCAACTTATACAACTGGTGAAAAAAAAACAGTACATAAGTAATCGTTCTCAAATCAAAGACATTATACAAGCAATACAGAGTACATACATGAAAACATCCCATATGAGTAGTTTTCAGCTAGCAAAATTTATATAGGACATTCATGCAGTGGGTGTAAAGCAAACATAGGAATTAGAGACTAGGTACTTAAACTTTTCACACATTTAGGAGGTGTAATAGCTGAGCGATAGGCTATATGAGTCCTGTTGCAGGAATCAGCAAAATCGGTGGATATTGTTGCAGATATAAGTGGTGGTATGATAATAAGCTAGGCTGCGAGAGTACCTGAATGTCTCACCTGGTTCAATGGTAGGTCTACAAGGGTTAGGAAGAGAAGGAAGTAGACAGGAGGGATCGATGGTAGGACAATGAGGGTTAGTATAAGAGGGAAGTGGACAGGATGGAGAGGCAAAGTAAAAAGACAGGTGGATGTGAAAGGAGGATGATATGAGATACTGAGATGACTCTTAAGAATATTCTAGTTTTTGCACAGGAGTCGGTTTGGATTTGGAAAGATTTATTGTAATTCCCAGAGAGTTGGAGATCTGAAGCAGGTAATCCCTGGCTTGTATCAGTTGATGCCCGATCGGGGCAGTCAGGAGCCAATTGTCTAGAAAGGGAAATACACGGAGTCCTCTGAGCCTTACATGAGTTGCGACAACTGCCATGCATTTGGTGAACACCCTGGAGGCTGTGGTGAGACCAAAGGCAGTGCTCTGAACTGGTAGGGATTGGCTCCCAGCCGAAAGCGCAGGTGTCTCCTGGAGCACCTGTCTATTTTAATGTGATACTATGCATCCTGAAGATCTATGAAGCACATCCAATCATCCTTGCACAGAAGAGGCAGGATGGACTGAATCATAACCATTCAGAACTTTGACTTCTTTACATACTGAATCAGAGTGCTTAGATCCAAAACTGGTCTCAGGCCCCTTGTTTTCTTTGGCACCAAAAAGAAGTGGGAGTAATTTCCGAATCCTATCTGTTCGGCTGGGACCTTCTGGATGACTCTCTTTTGTTTTGTACAGCTTTTGAAGTTCTTGAGCTGCATACTCCCTCCGACTGAATGGAAAGCCTAGGAGTTTCCTCCTTGGCACTGGAGGAGGAAGGGAAAAGGTAATGTACTAACCTCTAGATATAGCACCCATACATTGCTTGAAAGATTTGTCCAGGTGTCTAGGTGGAGAGAAAGATGGCCCCCGACTGCCTTCAGAGATGGACTGTCAGGTAAGCACTTCAGGAGCACTGATAGGGCCTGTTGGGCAAGGAATCCCTAAAGCTCTGCAGACCCCCCTCTGTCCCCTAGATTAGCATCTGCCATTGAAACCTCATTTGCCTCTGGAAGAAGTGTCTTCCTACGAGTCCTGAAAAGGTCCCTGAGATTTCTGGAACTGCATTTTCTTGCCACCCCGCTGATTCCTGGAAAACATTCATTGAGAAGCATAAAACTTGATTCCAACAGCAGATAGGGTCTTTCCTTCCAGCTCACTGCGGGTAAGCATCTCTTTGACTGATGGCCCAAACAAGGAGGAGCCATCAAAGGGGGCATTAACAAAAAACGTCTTAACGGGTTCCGTGAAGACGCAAAGCCTCATCCAGGCATGACGCCTAATGTCTATGCCTGAGCCAGCTACTCTAGAGATGCCTTCCCTATGTGAGATATTAGCCTCATCAAAGAATTAGAAACAGAAGAAAAAATGGCAAGCTGGGAAGAAACTTTTTTGAGGTCCTCTACTGACATGTACTTGGCAAGAGGATTTGAAAGCTCCTTAATCAAATCTCTCTGCAAGCAGGTAAAATGTGCCAGGTAGTTTAATGACCTCAGTGCAAAAGTGGCTGAGGCATAAATGCACTTTCCGAATCTGCCCTGAAACCCTCCAGTAACACCGACTCTTCAGTTGAAGGAGTTTGGAAGGACCAACCACCTCTCGGTCTATGCATTTCTATGATGTCCCAGAAGGAAACATTGTCAGATGGCAATCTGGAGGATCCTTCACTTTCATCAAAGTCAGTGTCCTCTTTGAGAGACTCCATAGGGGAGTCTACATATCTCCTCTTGCACTCCCTCTTTCGAGGAACATCCTCCATGAAGTGCTCCGGGGAGGTGTCAAAAGAGGAGGGTGATGGCTTCAGAGCTCAGACCTGATGAGGGGAGGGGCAAAGGACCACAGATTCAAGAGGATGGTTCTCTAAGAGTACAGGAAGCCCTTTCTATAACTCAGAAGCTTGACAGATCTGGGGAAATCCTCCCCTTTCCCTCCGAGTCAAAGCAGCCGAGGAAGGGAAGTCAAGGCTGACCCTCGATCCGCGCCCACAAGAGAGAATCGGACCCGAGCTGTCTAGGTCCGAAGCAACCAGGGGAAGGGACAGATCAGATAAAATAGGAACCAATCTCTCCCCCTCTGACCTAGTACAGACCGTACAGACCTCTTGGATCCCAGACCCACTCTGACTGGAAGAAAACAGAACAGGACTGGTCAGGGGCACTGCTGGATCTGCGAAAGGGAGCTTCCTCGGCTCCAACACTGAACCTCTCAGGTATTCAGGATCCTGGGACTCCAAAACCAAAGGTTGGATTGGAGAAGGAGATGATCTCTTTTTGGCAGCTCAGAGCTCATAGATCCGGTAGGGGATGGAGCTGGAATTACCACCATTTTGGATCTGAGCCCTAAAGAATCTCTGCAATATCCTGTCCATATCTGCTTCACAGCAACTCCTAGAAGAAACGACCACCACAACTAAAATGACAAGTGTTACTTATCAAATACAAAAGTAAGTGCTTTCATGCATAAGCACTTCTTCAAACTAAATTCAGACAAGCTGAGGAACAACTTGAATGCAATTTAAAAATGAAAACATAATTCACAATAAAAACAGCTGACATCAAGTCCTATTAAATACTATGGTAACAAATCAATGTTTAATCTTGTGTCCTTTTAAATAGTGATGTGTTTTCATTCAAACCATAATTCGTATCTGCGTGCCATTAGTATCCACTTAAGTTCATCACCCTCAGTTTTATTAAGGAGGTCCCCACCTCTAGTATTTTTAGTAGTAAAATGAATTACTTTAAAGAAAAAGCTACGGTCAGAGGGCAGATTAATATGTTTATATAAAGCATCTGTACTAACTTTCCTACTGATGTCTCCAACATGCTCCAACACCCTTTCCCTAAAGGATGAGTTGTCATTCCTACATAAAAACTGGGACAAACCATGCAAGTCACTAAACATACCAAGTTTGTACTTCTACAGTCTGCGTAAAACTTAAAATCATACCTACTAGTAGTTAACAGGATAAATAAAATAAGGGACTTCAGAAATAAAAGAGCAGACTTTACAACCACAACAAGGGTGCGTACCAACGCTTGAAGATTTAAAACAAGGCTCTGACATAAAATTACCTTTAACACAGCCTCTGTTTCAAATTCTTTGCATTCCTAAAATAAAATCGAGGTTTGTCTCCAATAAACTTACTTATATTGTTTTCATTTCTAAACTGTATTTGAGTTGTTCCTTGGCTTGCCTAAATTTAGTCTAAAGAAGTGCTTATGCATGAAAGTGCTTACTTTTGTATTTAATAAATAACACTTGTTTCAGCTGTGCTGGTCGTTCCTTCTTACTTTTACTTGGTGTTTTTTGTGGGAAGACATTTGGTTATGGTGGAATTTACTATTTTTTTGTAACTTCTAGAAGACCTAGAAGTAGTAGTGGAAGCTGGCCTAGAAGGCATAGATGGGGGTGGGAAAAGCAGGGTGGGCAGGGTCAGAGACACTGGCTTTAAAACGAGCTCAGGTGTGCAGCCTCTGGTCGTAGGATCTGAGGACCTAGGAGCTGAGACAGAGGCAGACAGTGTTTGAGAGGTGGTGGTCGGGGCTGAGACCACTGGATCAGAGGAGCATATAGGATCAGAGGTGGGCTTAATAGTTACTGGATCCGATGGGATCTTTTTATTAGTCTTTTCAGGTGGCTCAGAGGAGGCAATCGGAGATTTGTGGTGCCATTTCTGAGACTCACAAAACCATTGTAGACTGTTTAGAAGGGTTTTGAGCCTAAGAAGGAAGAAGGACTTTTAAAATTAATTTGCTTCTACAGTCCGAGAGAACAATCGGATTAAAAGTATCACATATGGTGCAAGGAGTGTCTGGGTGGGGCACTCCTAAGTAATATATGCACCTCTTGTGGGCATCAGAAATGGGGATCTGATGCCCACAAGAAGTGCACTTTTTAATCCAGTTGGCTTATCTGGCTTGCCCAACATAATTTTAGCAATAACAAGCTGAAATCAACACAATGTTTTATATATGGAAGCAACTTCTATTTCAAACTAAAATTTAGCCCAATTCTAAGCTCTAAAGAAATCTACACTATTAAGCAAACCACTATCTAACTATTAAGCTAACAACTAAGAAAATTTAAAACAATGGTAAGTGCCCCCCCACACACACACACACAAACACACACATGCAAAAAGATATACTATATACATACATAAAATCCTAATGTGCGAAAAAGCTAATGGGTGGACCAACTCTCTTAAAAGCAGAGAAAGGATATTATCAGACAAAAAATAACTCAATGACGACACCCTTACTGTGAGAGGCTGGAGCTTTCGTCTAGCAGCAATGGTGGCAAATGAGATCTGGGGAATTGGAGTATGGCATTAGGGATAAAGGGAGGAGCATGAGGCTTGGATCCGTGATCTTGTAGAATGTGGCCAAGTAAGATCTGAGTATTGGATCCTAGACCCATTGGTGAGGAAGAATGAAAAGGACAATATCAGATCAACAGCTTCTAGTTTCTTAATTTGTGTGTTATATTTTCTTTAGAATCTTCTCACATATCTTTAGCTGCCATAACTGAAGCTTTTTAATCTACATTCCTAAATACTTCATTTCATCATAGCCCCGTAAATATGGTTATTGCTGAACAAATTCATGTGTGAGTATGTAATCTACAGCTATAGACTTTCTTTTATCTTCATTAATTTTATATCCTGAAAAAACCTGACCTGGTCTCAAAATGTTCCACAGCACTGGAGATGTGATGGGGAAGAAATAGGTAACTGGGAACATTTTTCTGGGAGTGTAATGAGTTAGCATATTCCCTGCAGTCTGCTCTGTCAGAGATGAAGGGTGAGCAAATTGGAATAACTCTGGAAATTATTTTTTTTGAGCTATGATACAGAATCGGAATTGCCTAGATATAGTAAGGCCTTGCTGAGTCTAACTATGATGGCTGCCATAAAAGCAATTACTAGAAAATGGAAAATAAAGTCTAAACCAACTTTACTAGAAGTAGTGAAAATAGTAACAGAGATAAAACAACTGGAACTGGGATCTTTAGAAAAGGGGAGGAGCAAATTACACAGAAAAAATGGGAAATGTGGAATCAATACATGCAGATGAGGAAAAAGGTTTAAAAGAAGGCAAGATTTGAATGAGCTATGCAATAGTTGACTAATAATGACTGAATATGTTAAAAGTGATGTATAATGTTTGCAGCTACAGTTGTGTCAGCATGATTTGGAATGTATAATGTTTGCAAATGAAATTGTGTCTATATGATTTATTTTCATTTAAATAAATGTAACCTGGCCTACATCAGACATGATAATTTAATAAACATGTTTTCTGTTAAAAATATAATAATCATACATACACACACATATTTATATATATATATATATATATATATATATATATATATATATATACATGGGTCTACTTCATTTCATGGAAAGCTCATCTCACTGAAAATGAAATAACTGAGATCACTTCACTGAAAGCTCACTTCACTGAAAACTCATCTGACCGAAAATCATTTAATTGAAAGTTATATATGGCCTTTTCCCCACTGTAGTGCAATCCTGGAGTTAGTATATATACTAAGGGGGAGTGGGGGGGCACAGCCACCCACATTGGGGGTGTGTGGGGGCAAAGACCGCCCACATACTTTGTTTATATATTATCTTCTGGAAACAGCTATTCATTGGACTTGTAAATATCCATGTGTATAGTTTAAAATGTTTGTGCCCCCCACACCCCCCTCTTACTATATAACTAACTCCAGGATCACACTACAGTCAGATGAGTTTTCATTGAAGTGAGCTTTCATTGAAGTGGTCCCACTGATTTGACTTTCAGTGAAATGAGATTTCAATGAAATGAAGTAGACCCATATATATATATATATATATATATATATATATATATATATATATATATATTCTCCACAACACCGAGGAGTCCTTTTCTGGTCTTATCAGGTACAAAATAATCTAAACCTGCAAATAAAACCAATTTTCTTGATTACCATAGCAATTAAATTCTTGAATTTCTGAGTCCCTTATTTTCTTTGCTAATGGCTCTAAATATAAAGCAAATAACAAAGGTGAAAGAGGGCACCCGTCTGATTCCTCTGTTCAAATAAAACATTATCAGAGGTGAACCGTCCCTCTTTAATTCTTGCCTGCGATCCCTCAAATATCCTCCCAATAAGACCTATTATTGTGTCAGGGAATATAAATGCTTATATTGGCCTACTCATAAAATCCCAGCTTACTTTATCTAATGCTTTCTTTGCATCAAGACCCACCAACAACATTGGTATTTTTGGATCACCACTGTTCTTTTTAATGTTGTCAAATGGTCACCTCCACAAAGCCACACTGATCTACATCCATCAAATTTGGCAACACATCTGACATTCTTTTAGGTATTACAGACGTAATACTTTGCAATCATGATTTAAAATTGAAATGGGTCTCTATGAAGCTGCGTCTAACGGGGCTTTACTAGGTTTAGGTTTGTAGCCACCACTTCTTCCAGGATGTTGGTGCTTCCCTTCCTTTTAAAATACTGTTGAACAAAACCTCCCACATCTTTATCATTTTCTTTCCTGCTAGCTTCCAAACTTCCACAGGAATACCATTTGTTCTTGGAGACTTTCCCCCAGATTGACTATATGTCATTGTTTTTATCTCATCTCCTCCTATCTTAACTGTTAACTGTTGAGCCTCATCTACCAGTAACCTTGGCATACTGAAGTCTTCCATAAATATTTCAATTTGTGCTCTTTCTTGATTTCCAAATTTCTCCACTGTATACAAAAAAATCTCCAGAACCTGTACAGGATCTCTGGTTATTTTTCTTGTTACAGGCACCTAAGTTTGGCAACAACCCCTTTTCTTTTTACCTTCTGCTGCGTAAGCCATTGTGCTAAAAGTTTTTGTGCCCTGGAGTTTATTTTATATATATATATATATATATATATATATATATATATATATATATATATACACATACATATATATATATACATATATATATATATATATATATATAGAAAATGGTTGAATTCCCATAATCTTGAACTTCATATGGCTGACCCCATATGATCGAGTCTGTGAAAGCTCGATGGGACTGCATGGAGATCTGCATACAGCACGTAATGGAAATATTTCCCATTACCGCACTGTAGTGTGATCTTGGAGTTGGTATATTTAAGTAGGGGGGTGTGTGGGGGGGTGCAGGGAGGCTTGCCCCCTGAAAAATAGTGATTTTATCAGTATTTCTTTTGTTTTTTGCCGGTTCGGAAAACTGGCTTTCACGATAATGCACTTTCAAGGTACTGCAGTTTCGCGCTTATGGATGTCGATGTTGCTTATTCGAAATTTTGGGATTTCGAGCAAGCAACATTGACCCATAGATATATATATATATATATATATATATATGCATATAAACATATATATATATATATATATATATATATATATATATATATATATATATATATGAATTTTTTTTATCAGCAGTCTTTCTAAACTCATGCCTATTACCCACATACTCCCTTATTTTCTCTTTAGCACTCTAAAGTTGTTCCTCTTCTTGTTATGTGAGAATCCAGTTATTCTGCAATACTTTAACCTTCGTCAGCCCCACTAAATAATTAGTTACTTCCTAACCATCTGTTTTTCTTTTATTTCTACCTTATTTTTTAAGCCCATTTTTATTTTACTAGCTATAACTTTGAAGAAATTTCTATATTCCCTAATAACTCGAATAGTTTCCACTACCCATTCCTTAAATTCCTCTCTTTTTAACAGGTAGGTGGTAAAGTACCAGTATCTCAATTTTACTTCATTGCCCTGCATTTTTATCTTAGCTTTTATTGGCGCATGATCAGAAATAGATATTAGATGTGTGTTGAAGCTTTGAATTAAATGCACATGTTCCTGTGAAATATAGTTTCTGTCTAGTCTAGCCCAGTTATTATAACTTTGGGAACAATATACAAATTCTCTCCTGAGTTCCTACTACTGAACTAAAGTCTTCTAAACTTAGAAGTTATGTACCTACCATAACGTTCCATGTTAGTTGTCTTCTCTCGCCTTCTTTCTTGCTGGATGGGTTCGGAGCCGATCCTCGGCTCCGACTCGGCACTTGCTAAGCTCGAGAGCTAATTTTACCAGCTCGAGGCAACCCCATATCCCATGATGCAAGGCGGGGATTACTCAGATCTCGTTTGGTAGCTAAAAAAATAGTAGTATTTTCTTCCAACTTAGGAGGAAGAAATAAAATACTAAAAAACATCATAAACCTGTAGAAAGGATCCACATAACCTAGCGAAACTAGGAGTTGAACAGGTAGAAAAAAAAGGTAAAAACCTCTTAATAGAGGATGAATAATCTTCTCTGTCTGACCAGGCTAGGGGGAAGGAGGGCAGGACGCAAGAAAGAAGGCGAGAGAAGACAACTAACATGGAACGTTATGGTAGGTACATAACTTCTAAATGTTAAGTTGTCAATCTCGCCTTCATTCTTGCTGGATGGGACCGCGTCCCTAGCACCTCTTTCCTGGGTGGCTCACTGGAACAGACTCTTGAGAATGGTGGAACCAAAATTTGCTCTGTCTCTGGAGACCAAATCTAATTTGTAATGTGAGACAAAGGTATGAGGAGAGGCCCATGTGGCTGCTGCACAAATAGTGTCTATTGGAAGTCTAGCTTGAAAAGCTGTAGATGTAGCTAGAGCTCTGGTAGAATGGGCTTTTGGGATAGAAACCAATTCTTTGCCCCTGAGCTGATAAATGTAAGTGATCAAGGAAGACAGCCACCTAGATAAAGTTACCTTAGAAACTGGAAGGCCTTTCCTGTTCTCTGCATAAGATAGAAAAAGTTGATCAGACTTCCTAAAAATTTTTGTCTTATCTAGATAATATCTCAGCTGACGGTGAACATCGAGATAATGTAACTTTTGTTCAGCTCTGTCCGAATAATTCGGGAAAAATACTGGAAGATCAATGGACTGATTCAGATTAGTTTGAGATGCCACCTTTGGTAAGAAAGACGGATTAGTTCTTAGGGATACCCTATCTTTGTGAAATATTAGATAGGGAGGACGAACACAGAGAGCATGAAGCTCAGATACTCTCCTAGCAGATGTAATGGCAACTAGAAAAAGTGTCTTCCAAGAAAGCAATTTCAAGGAACAGGCAGCTGCAGGTTCGAACGGGGGAAGAATCAAGGATGTTAAAACTAAATTTAGATCCCACTGTGGTGGGGGGTCTCTAATTGGAGGTTTCAATAAAAAGATACCTCGAAGGAATGCCTTGCAAAGTTTATGTGACATAATGTTGTGGTCCAAAAAGCCTATGTGAAAATTTGAAATGGCTGCCAGTTGAACTTTCACTGTGGAAGAAGAGGATCCTGAATTAAAAATGTCAGCTAGGAAGTCCAATACCGAATGAATTCGAGCAGTATAGGGGTCTATGTTCCTAGCTTTTGCCCAGAAAGAGAAACGTCGCCATTTACTAGTGTAGATCTTTCTGGTAGAAGATTTTAGGGAAGCTACTATGATATCCCGTACAGGATTAGAAATCATAGGAAGCCTGGCTAAGGATGGAAGTGGAGCAACCAAGCAGTGAGTTTGAGAGAGGGTATGGATTGGTGCAGTTGACCCGACTGGTGGGTCAGAAGATCTGGAACCGGGTCCAGATGACATGGCTGTACCAAGAGGTAATGATGTAGGAACGGAAACCATATCTGTCGAGGCCAATAAGGGGCAATGAGAATCAACTTGGCTCTCAAGGCGGTTGCTTTCTGAATTAGCTGAGGTATCCGCGGAAAAGGAGGAAAGGCGTAAAGAAGTCCCCGGGGCCAATCTTGGGTTAGAGCGTCTCTGGGGGGATGGCCTGGAAGGGGGAAGAGAGAGTAGAAGTCTGGGCATTTGCTGTTTTGAGGTGTAGCGAAAAGGTCGCAGCAAGGAAGTCCCCACTTCTGAAAAATCTCTTCCGTCACTGACTGTTTGAGAGACCACTCGTGAGGCATGAGAATAGCTCTGCTCAATCTGTCCGTGATGATGTTGGATTTCCCAGGGATGTGCGTTGCTATCAGAAACCGATGAGAGGAGATCGCCCATTGCCAAAGTCTGAGAGCCTCTCGACATAGTGGATAGGACTTGGTTCCGCCCTGTTTGTTTATGTACCACACTATGGACATATTGTCCGTTTGAACTGCAATTGTTCCCTGAGGAAGAGAGTCGTTGAGGGCTTGCAATGTTAAAAGCACTGCTCTCATCTCCAGAACATTTATGTGCAGATGGTACTCGAAAGGCTGCCAAGTGCCATGGACCATTCTGCCCTGATAATGCCCCCCCCCACCCGATCAGGGAGGCATCCGATGTAACCGTGGCAACTGGGGCAAGAGGAACAAATGGTCTGCCTTGATGGATTTGAGGGGACGATACCCACCAAGTCAGATGTCTTTTGCAAGTTGGGGTTACTATGATCTGGTGACGCATGGGAAGTTGTTGAAAAGACCATTGAGTGAATAGCATCCATTGTAGTAGCCGCATGTAATAGCGGGCGAGGGGAAGAAGTGTTATGGCGGCCGCCATAAGACCCAGTACTTTCAGAGCAAATCTGGCCTGAATTTTGTTGCTGAACAGAATCACTTGGATGTGTTTTTGAATGTCCAAGATCCTTTGGTCTGTCAACCTTGCAGAAAGTTGAACGGTGTCCAAATTTGCGCCTATAAAGGTAATATATTGACAAGGCGACAAGGCAGATTTTTCGAAATTTATAGAAATTCCTAGCCCTCTGCAGGTGTGAATTGTGTAATTTCTGGCTTGGAGAAGCTGATGCCTGGTGGTGGCAGTGAGGAGCCAGTCGTCTAGATATGGAAACACCTGGAATCCTTGACGTCTCAGGTGAGCCGTAACCACTGCCATGCATTTGGTAAACACTCTGGGGGCTGTAGTGAGTCCAAAGGGCAGGGCTCTGAATTGGAAGTGACTGGTCCCCAGCCGAAAGCGGAGAAATCTTCTGGAGAGTCTGTGAATTTTTATGTGATAGTACGCATCCTGAAGATCTATTGAGCACATCCAATTGTCCTTGCCCAGAAAGGGCAGAATGGACTGGAGCGTGACCATCCGGAATCTTGATTTCTTTACAAACTTGTTGAGTTTGCTCAGATCTAATATTGGTCTCCAGTCCCTGTCTTTTTGGAACTAAAAAGAACCTTGAGTAGATTCCGGATCCTATTTGGTCTGCCGGGACTGGCTGGATGGCTCTTTTTACTAGCAGTTTTGATATTTCTAGTACTGCTAGTTCCCTTAGATCGGGTGGAACATCTGGAAGGGTTCCCTTTTGTTGAATTGGGGTTTGAATAATGGGAATTTTGTAACCCTCGGATATAATTGACTGTACCCATTTGTCTTGAGAAAGGGAAAGTCAGGCTATTGGGTACAGCGATAATTTCCCCCCGACTGCCTCCGAAGGCGGACAATCGGGCAACATCTCAGGGATGCTGGAAGGGTTTGTCAGAAAAAGGCTCTCTGCTACCCTGATTCTGCGGACCCCTCTGCCCCTAGGGCGGCGTCTATTGTTGTTACCCCCTCTGCCTCTGGGGGTAAACTGACTTCGTGCGTCAGGCGTGACTCCTTGAGATTTGCAGAACCACATTTTTCCTCCCTTCTGTCCTTTGGGGTAAGGTCTAGAAGGGGCGGAGAAACGGACTCCTACGGCAGAAAGAGTCTTGCCATCTTGTTCGCATCTAGTCAAAGTGTCTTTCACTTGAGGACTGAACAAGGTCGAGCCATCAAAAGGGGAGTTTGTGAAAGACGCCTTGAAGGGGTCTGCAAAATTTCAAAGCCGCATCCAGGACTGACGCCTTAAAGCCACTCCTGTGCCTGCGGCTCTACTCGCTCCATCAGCTGCATAAGAAATGAGCCGCATGGAGGAGTTAGCAATGGAGTTAAGGATTCCTAGCTGTGAGGTAATCTTATCCTGAGACCCAGCAGCTGACGGATCCTGTAAAACTTCTCCCAACTCTTTAAGAACATCTCTTTGAAGGCGGGTGAAGTGGCATAGGTAGTTCAGCGATCTCATGGCAAAAGTCGCTGAAGAAAAAATTCGCTTACCGTACCTGTCCATAGTCCTAGAATCCTTATTAGGAGGATGAACAGGTACTGAAGGATCAGCTAATTCCTTCTTGGTGGCAGCAGCCACCACCATGGCATCAACTGGGACACCTTTTAAGTATTGTCTATCTTGTGGGGCTGTAATAAATTTTGAAGGTCTCCTGGGGGTAGGTTCCACCGAATCCGGAGCCATCCACGCCTTCCGAGCCACTACTTCCATGAGAGGGTCAAAAGGCGGAGACACCCAGGAGGTGGAGGGTCGAGATCCGAACGCCTCCAGGTATACTGACTCGTCCTTGGAGGGATTAAGGGAGGGCCAGTTCCCCCTCTGTTTAAGGATTTCAAGGATGTCTGAAAATGAGACATCCTCAGAGGAGGACCTTGGGGACCCCTCCGACTCATCCAAGTCAGTATCTGATGTAGTAGACTCAGGGGAGTCTAAATGTTTCCTCTTACATGTCCTCTTCCGGGGGGGTTCTCCTGACGGATCAGGAGAAGCCTCAGAAGCGGAAGATATTCCCAATGGGGAAACCTGAGGCGTTGGATCTCTGGGTCCGGGAGCAAGAGAGTGAGAAGAGACGTCAGCAGGCACTGTAGTGGGAGGAGCCGATGGAACTGTCCGTTGACTAAGCCCAGGGGCTAGTACACTCCTCATCACCTCGAAGGCTCCCCCATCAGAGAGACCAGAAGGCTCCCGCTCCGAAGAGATAGGAACCCCAGGCCTCACCGAGAGGGAAGGCTCCGAGGCAGATGTCGGGGCCGAGCTCACCAACGCCGAAGCTCCGAGAGGGAGAACGGGGTCGGACAAGGGTCCGATGCCACTCGCCCCCTCAGAGCCGACGAGAGAGAGCAGACGCCCGGATCCCTCCAATGAAGGTCTCAAGGAGGAAATCGGAGCCGAGGATGACGGAGCCAAAAGGGGTTGTATCGGCTCCGAAGTCACAAAGGTACCGGTTCCGAGGAGCTCCGGCTTCAAGCTCTGTAAGAGAGTTGAAGGAGGAATGTTCAGTGGATGAGATATAGCTACCGTCTGTTGAGATGGGCTATGGAGAATTTGGGCCAATGCCTGAGACTTTAATAGTCTACTCACCACTCTCTCAAGGTCGTGATTAGATAGCCTGGATGACCGAGAAGATCGGCTCCGATGGCTCCGCTCCGAGAGCAAAGGTGATCTCGGAGCCGAATGAATGGATTCCACAGAAGGGGATCGAGATCTCTTTCTTGAGATCAATGGAGCCATCGGAGCCGAAGACGTCGGCTCCAACCGGAGCCGACAATGAGTGTTTAGACTTAACAGTATCGGCGCCGGATGGAGCCGATACTGACGCTGGTATGGAAGGATCGGCTCCGGCCGGAGCCGATCTCTAACCAGGTGAGGACGAACCTGAAGCCGACGGCTTGGAAGCCTGAGCCAAAGGCTTAGCAGGTTTCGAGGGCTTCCCCGGCGCCGACTTAGTCGGGGAGCTCTCGGGTTTTAATAAGCCCCTTAAAATGACCTTATTTTTTCTTTCCTGCAGGACTCTTGGGCTGAAGCCATGACAGATAGCACAAGAGTCCTGCAGGTGAGAAGGTCCCAGACAATAAACACAAGAAGTGTGACCGTCTGTCAGAGACATCTTCTGACAGCACGAGTCACACTTCTTGAAACCTGAGACCTTAGTGTCCTTCGACATAACTGTGTCGATGAAACACTAACACACTGACACACAAACACACTCAGTCCAAAATTAAAATAAATTAAATTAATTTATTTTACACTAACAGGGATACTGACAGTCACACACAAAAAATTCCCTGACAGGAAAAAATTTAGGGAGGGGAAGGCCAAAGGCCTAACAAGGGGTAAGGGAATAATCCACTTAAAGGAGGGAACACTGACAGGAATATGGTTAACGTGAATCGACAACTAACAAAAAATAATACCTAGGTGAAAAAAGTTAGAAAAGGGGGTAGACAAGTCTATATAAGTTCACTTACCTGGAGCTGGTAAAAAAAGGCACCTCGTTAGCGAAGCGGCAAACGAGATCTGGGTAATCTCCGCCTAGCATCATGGGATATGGGGTTGCCTCGAGCTGGTAAAATTAGCTCTCGAGCTTAGCAAGTGCCGAGTCGGAGCCGAGGATCGGCTCCGAACCCATCCAGCAAGAATGAAGGCGAGATTGACAACTTAACATCAAATATTTTCATAAATTTCTTCAGAGCTTTACCTCCTTTTATTTTCCCTTCTAGGTTCCCCAGATACATCCTCACTGTTGGAAATCAAGTTCCAGTCCTCACCTATAAATTATATTCCTGCTGAAAGTGAATTACTTCTCGCACAGTTTTATGCTCCATAATAGTAGTTTTAGGTGAAATATAAATACATGCCAGCATAATCGTCCTCCCCTGCAACTGGAATTTTACATTAGCAGAGCCAGCAGGTTCAAAGGAGAAGGGCAAGTTTCTCTAGAAGAAGGTTAAGATCCCATGAGGGAGCAGAAGGAGTTAAGGATAGTCTGGAATAGAATATTCTATTTAAAAAGGCTTTACACAGTTCATGTGAAGTTAGAGATGACAAAGAAAATCATTGATGAAATGAAAACATGACAGCTAGGTGGACTTTGATAGATTAACAGCTTGTCCCTACCTGAAAAGAATCTACTAAAATGGTCAATACCTGGGATACAGGGGCTGAAAAGTGGTCCATGTGATACTTAATAGCCCAAAGTGAGAATTTATTCCACTTGTTTCTATACATCTATTTGGGAGCCTTTAAAAGGCTGCAAGTAATGCAATAACTTCTGCTGGAAGCATAGGGTCCTTGCCTATCACTGGAAGTAAAGAAACTAAGCAGCAAACAGGAGGTCCGGAATGTCTGGGTGACCCTTGGTGGATGGGTAAGACAGTTGAAAAGGTTGCTGTGGTACTGTGGTAGAAGGAGGTGGTTCTCTTCTCAGATACAGCCAAAGGGGAGGGAACCAAAGCTGGCTCAGCCAAAAAGGGGTTATGAGAATGACCTTGTCTCTGCACATAATGGCCTTCTGTACAAACCTAGGAATGAGTGGTACAGGAGGAAGGGCACACTGGTGACCAAATGTGGGAGAATGCATCACTTGAAGGATGATGAAAAAACCCGTTGAATCTTGTGTTTAAGGGTGAAGCAAAAAGATCTCAATAAGGACATTCCCCACTTGAGAATGATCTTTAGTGTAAATGAGTTGTTGACAGACAATTCCCCACTTGAGAATGATCTTTAGTGTAACTGAGTTGTTGAGAGACAATTTGAGAGTAAAATTAATCATACTCGAAGTCTCAGGGATGTGCACTGCTGTCACAAAGTGATCTGAGGTAATGGATCATATTCTGAAATCCTCATGGCTTCTCTTCATAGCAGTAAGATTGGGTTCCACATGGCTTGTTTATATACTGTACCACTGACATGTTGCCTGAGTGAGTGGACATTGCATTGCACCTTGGGGGAGAGAGTGTCTTGAAATGGCCACAACGCCAGGAGGACTACTCTCCTCTCCAAGACACTGATGTACAAATGGGCTATTGTGTAGTCCACCTCCTTTAAACCATCCTGTTTAGATAATGCTCTGCCTCAGTAAGGATGCATCTGGAGTAATTGTGGCTGTGGTGATAGGCTGGACAAAAGGACTCTCTGAATTGAGATTTTCTGGTTTTGTCCATCATGACTAGTGCTTCAGACAAATCTTTGAAAGTTTTAATATTGTGTCATCGACTATGTTGCTTGACTTTATTGAAATCAAAGTCCACTGTATAACTCTCACGTGCAATATGGCATTTTGTACTACCTGAACGGAAGTCATCATAAGTTCTAATACCTTCCTGTAGGATTTCTTCCCAGGGGGTGATGAGGATAATGGGGTATGATCTCCTTTTGTCTCATTTCTCGAATTTCACTAAATGTGGTGTCTTCAGGAAGGGATTAGCTGAATCTCCCCCTGGTCAAGAGCCATGGTTGCAAAAGAGACTCCGTGGGGTAGTCTTTGTCTTTCCTTGTGCACTGCTTCTTCCTAGGTGGCTTCCAGAGGGATTTATCCAAGCCCACTTGTGCAGAAACACCAGACATTGGAAATCCATGTCTGTAAAGTCCTCTGTCTCAAGGGAACAAGATCAATGGCTGTTTTTAAAGGTTTTACCTCAACTGTGCCTACAGGTGCAGTTGGCAGTGCAGGTGACTGTTCATGCGTAAGATCACACCTGACCTTCTCTGCAACAAAACTTCCATTGATGTACCTGTGACTGAAGCTACTGACTCTTGACGATGTGCAAGGATAACCATCAACACCAACTGCCAGCACTGGCAACTCTAATGCCAAGGTAACCAGAGTGGACTTCAACACCAAAGGGTTAAACTCCAACAGCCTCAATGCTAACAGAGGCCCTGAAAAAGTTGGGGCCTAAGTCTACACTGGGTTACCAAAGCTTCCACCACCACCAAAGGCTTCAGCATCAAAGAAATTGCACTTTGGTGCAGAGAGCATCAGCATTGGATATCTTGCCAGTTATGAAACTCCCAATGCCGCAACTAGACCCAAGGTAGGAAAAGAAATTAAAGAGCCCTCAGAATCTCTTCCTGCTGCCCTAGACACATGGTGGAAGGGGGACAACACCAAATTGAAACTGAGCTTGTTACATACACTGACATCTCCTTATCCCAACTCAACTGTGTGGGACTCTAGAAGGACCTAGAGGAATGGGAAGATGCATCTAACATGGGACATGTGGAAAGAAGCAGGAAAGCGCCTGCTCAGAGAACAGGCTTAGCCTTGATGCATAGTTCATGGTTCTTGAATCAACCACCATAACAAATAACTATACAAAGAAAAAAATAAAGTTATAGTCTTTTTTTATTCACAGGGGGTCAGGGAAGGAATGAGAGGGGAAGGGTCTGGGTTATATAGAGTATCGTACAAAGTCATGAAGGTTCACAGAACTAAAGCTAAGAGCTTGCCTTGAAAAATGTAAAAATATGTTGAAAAGCCACTTGTCTCCACAAAGATAGAACATCCTCTCAGAAGACTTGAGCTGGGCGAACAATCACTGAAATTCTCAGTGGCAGCAATGAGATAAGGAGAATCAGTGGGGAGAAGGACATTACAGGATAGGGAAAGAATATGAGCCAATAACAGCTTGTTGTTCCATGGAAACCTAGTCACCTTCAGTGAGCAGTGCAATCAGTTCCTGTGTGAACAGGGCAACTTAAATAATTCCTTAGTACAACTGTGCTGAATCCCAAACAGTGAATTTAGCAGTGTGGAAAGAGTTAGAAGAGAGCCAAAAGCGAAAGGCTCAGAAAGCAGTTATAAAGTACTGAAGCACTAAGAGAGGTCCAAATTCCAGAGTCACAGAGTAGACAATAATGCTTGATAAAGGTATGAAATGAGCACCAAGTCACTCTGGATTAGATGTATGCAATGGAGGAATTAAAATTATTCAAGAAAGAACTAGAAGCAGCCACACCTCTAACATCTGCTCAACACTACTAAAACTCCTGCACCCACTGGTGAAAAAAGTGAGCTTATGGCAGATATCTAGGGAGTGAAGGGCAATCTTTATCCATGATTTTGTCCCAGGTGAAGAAAACAGGGATATGAATGGATATTCGGGGAGAATTAAGAAATGACTTTCAGGAGGAAACATGAATTAGTCATAAGAGGCACAAAGAGTGACAGACTACACCCAATCTCCTGCAAATAAGTGCTTGCAGCTAAAAGATTCTGTGAACACGCATGAAGATTATCAGAAAAAATATTTTTTCAAGACAAAAGCTTCAAAGTCACCAAGTCAGAAGACACAAATGAGAAATGGGCAAGAATACCCAGTCACTAGGTTCAAATAGCATAGAAGACAGGGTTTCTTCAAAGATGGATACAAAAATTTCAACTTAAGGAACCGCTTTAGCAACCAAGGACACACTCCTGACATCAGCAAAATCAGGACTCAGAAAAGTAGTTGAAAGGTGTACTAAAAAATGTTGAATACCACACAGGTAACTGAAATAGGTCAGCATCATCTGCAAATTGGCCTACCAGGGTACACCTGAAAGAGTATATTTTTACAAAGTGATACACTTTTTGGCAGCAGCAATCGGGTCTATATTAAATCAGCGAATGATTAAAAAAAGTGAACGCGGATTTATTGACCCCATGTAAACGAAAGCTTACAATCCCGAATACTCGGAAAAGCGATTTTTTTCCCAGGGAAACAAATCGCTGTTCCACAAATAAAAAAACCCATCAAAACATTACATAAAGTGGGGGGGTTTCCCCCCACACCCCACCTACTTAAACAGACCAACTCAGAGATCACACTACAGTGACAAAACCAGCAAAGTAACAGAGGCGGCCAAGCGATTTCTTTCCCAGGGACAGAAATCGCTTATATGCCGTTTCGCTATAAGGTTTCCTGGGGGGTGAAGGACTCCTTTTAAGAATTGTTTAGCCTGAAGTCTGGAAGCTAAAGGAGGAGACAGAGGCAGACAGGCAGAAATAGCTGACAAGTGCACTTTTACTGAAGAGTAAGTTAAGCCAGCATCTAGTAATTCACACAGATATGAGAGAACCAGAGGGACTTCCACTGTCGGTGGGTTCTAGTTTCGGGAAAGACACCAGATTGAAAATCTCTTCCACTTGAATAATTAAGATTTTCTTGTACTGGGTTTCCTGGCCTCCTGCAGAACCCTGAGAATGTCCTCTGAAGAAAGGTGTCTGGAAGGAATTAAGACCCTATCACCCATAATGTCAGCTTAGGGACAGACAAGTAGGGATGGATTACAGTTCCTTTCTGTTGTGTGAGAAGGTTCACTCTGTGAGGTAACTTGTGGTGACTACTCTTGGGCTAAATGTAGGAGCAGGGGGAACCAATGCTGTCTTGGCCAAAAGGGGGTCATCATCAAGATTCTTGGTTTGTCCTGCTGAATCCTTTGCAGGACTTTTGGAATGACAGGAAGGGGACAGAATACATAAAGAAAAGAAACATTCCCTTCCATGAAAAGATGAGGGTGCCCACCTTCCATACAAGAGGATGAGGATATCTGGCACAATATCGTGGAAACTGTCCATTCATGGTTGATGCACTACTTGTGGAGTACCCCTCTGTGGACAATACCCAGGAACACTTCCCCTGGGACTGTATTTCAGACCTGCTCAATGTGTTTGCCACTACATTTTGAGGGGATATACACAGTCTGGAGGGGAGTTTGAAGTTTGACAGCCAGTTATCATACTTGCAGAGCTAGCTTGCAAAGGAAGTAAGATTTTGTCCCTCACTGTTTGTTTACATACCAGAGAGTAGTTGTTGTCTGTGTAAACTTTTACAGGGCCTGGGATGAAGAAAGTGTGAAAAGTCTGAAGAGCCAGCAGGAGTGCACTCATTTCTTTTATACTGATGTGTTCCCTTCTTTGAGAGGGGGATCAGGTCTCTTGTGTTTTTATGGAGCCGAAAGCTGCTCCCCAGCCTGTGTCTGAGGGATCTGTGAACATCTCCTGAACTGGTAGTAAAGGATGGAGTGTGAGATCTGCGTTGGCAGTTAGTTGTTGAATCAACATGGAAATTCCCCTCTTCAGGCAAGAGAGAAGTGGATTTGGGAACTCTGTGGGGTGCGCATGTTGCATCCACACTGATTTCAGGAACAACTACAGTTTTCTCATATGTAGTTTCGTCAGGGGAAGCATTGGGATGGTGGATGCCATGAAGCACAGGGTTCTGAGAAAAGTCCTGGCCGTGATGCAAGTCAGTGGGATGAGGTTTTGGAAGAAGGAAATGAGCTCCTGAGCCTTCTGAGTGGGGAAGGAGGCCTTCATAAGGTCCATTTGTGGCCTGCATACCAGAAATATCTAGTCCTGGGATGGGGAAACAGCAGATTTCTGGACGGAAATTTTGAATTCTAGAGATTGTAGGATGGAGATGGCAGAGTTTTGTAGGATGGAGATGGCAGATTTTAGATTGTGTTCCATTGCTGATGGACTGACTGCTTGAAAGAGAAAGTCATCCAGGTACGGGAAGACTTGAATGTCTTGAAGTCTGCAGTAAGTAATTACTGGGGATAGACATTTCGTGAATACCTTGGGGTGGTGGAGAGACCAAAGGGCAAAGCAGAGAATTGAAAATGCCAAGTACTTCCTGCAATTGGGATGAATGGGGATGTGTAAGTAAGCATTCTTTATGTCTATGGAAGCCATGTAGGCTTGTGGCATGATCAGGGGGAAAGAGTTTGCAAGGTTAGCATTCTGAATATGGGTACTTTCAGGAAGGTGTTCAGAGATAACAGAGGTCGAGGAAGGGTCTCCATAGGCCCTCTTTCCTTGCTACCAAAAATATCCTTTACTAGAACCCTTTTCCTCATTGATTTTTTTGGTACTGGTTTGATGGTGCCTTGATCCAGCGGGTCTTGCAGCACCTTTGAGAAATATGGCAGTTGGTCTCTGGGAGGTTGAGGGATGCCCCTGAAGAGTGGGAGAGAATTCCATACCATGAAGTATCCCATTTTTATGATGTAGATCACCCAGGCCATCCTGTGTAATGTTTTCCCATGCTGGAAAGGGAAGGGAAAGGCATAGGGAAAGAGGGGGGGGGGTGTTTGGGGTCCAACTAGTCAGATGGATCCTGGTCTGTCTGGAAAGGACTATTTTTGAGGTGGAGTTTGTAGTGGAGTCCTAAGGTGCTGCGGTCTCTTGCCAGACTTTTATTGACTTGGCTGGGGGAGGCCATGACTGCCTTCTACAACACTGGAAGGATAACACCTTTGGAATTTTGGTAGAGAGGAGACCAGGATGTGTTTTAGTTCCTGCATCTCTTTTCCCTTCTCCTGTAAGGTTTTTTAACAATTCTGCAGCAGCAGGGCCAGAAAAAGGCTGAATTGTCTAGGGGGCACCCATGTATTTGGATTTAATTTTCCTCTAGTATAGGTTGTAGTCCCAGCCAAGCAAATCTCCTCAGGACCGAGCCTGTGGCAGCTGCCAAGGCTGTAGCTTCCACAACATCGTAGCTACTTTTTATGGAGTGTCGGGACACTTGAGAGGTATGAAGTCAAAGATTTATTCTCTGAGTCTGGCATATCAGAAATAATCTTAGAAAGTTGGGACAGGAGTTCCAAGATATACTTAGCCATTTGTATCTGACAGTTTGTAGCCCTAACGGCAAGGGTGGCAGAAGTGTATAACTTTTTTCTCAACCTCTCTGCATGTCTGCTGTCTTTGTCAGTGGGAAGCAAGGTGGTGGAAGGAAGCAGCCTAGAGGCCTTATCAGTAGCCACAGTGATGACGGAAGGGTCAGCAGAAGGGGCTTTGAACAGGAACATACAGTCCTCAGGCACCTTGCAAAATCTGTCTGCTTTCTTATCTTGCGGGGGGGGGGGGGGTCTGGGGTCTTACTGGAGGATGCAAAAACATCTAAGAAGGCAGGTAGCACTGGAGGGACAACTGAGGGACTGGGAGTGTCTACTTGAAGTAGTTCATACTACCTTTTTTGGATCTCAGACATCTGACTGCTGTCCCATTTAAAATGCTCTCCCATCTTACCTAAGGTTTACTAAAGGTAATTTCCTCCATTGTTGAGTCAGTGCCATTGGAATCCTCCCCAGTGGAGGCGTACTCCAGTGGGGAGGGGATTGGAGAAGAGTAGGCTAAATACTCATCCTCTGAAGACTCTTTCTTTGCAGAAAAAGCCTCTTCCCTGACCCTTTTCTGTGGAGAGGTAACCCAGGGTGTGGCCAGGAATGAAACCCCAAGAGAAGGTCTAAGAGACATAACAGCATTAAAATGACCCTGTGTAAACTTTTTCCAATCTTGAAGTGGACCAGAGGCTGTTGATAAATATTTTGTTTTTTGTTTCTTTTTAGCATGTAGTTCCACTCTATGTAGAGTCAGTGGAATGGACATAGGCCTGGTTTCTATGATGTTGGAACCCACATCCTTCCTAACTAAAATTTGGGAGATTCCCCTAGAGCTTTCAGTTATGAGTCTAGAATCGCCCTAGACATCCATACTGGATGCCTGAGTTACCTCCAAGAACATGCTATCATGCTGCTCCAAGGCAGCATACATTATGGGCTCAGCCTGCAGCTCAGACGTAGGGGCTGAACATTTCTCTGGGCTAGTACCTGCCTCAGGAGAGACGTCCGCCATCAAAAGTGCATCAGAAGTTTCAGACCTAGGCTCCTTGGCCTTCAGCTTAATAGGCGACTAGGCTTCAGGCCCTGCAGAGCCCTCTATAGTGCTCTTCTCGAGGGGTTTCAAGCAATGATTTTCAAAGGGAACCTATCCTACTTCTCAAGGTTTGGGGCACAAAGGCCTGGCAGATTGAACAAAATCTGTGGTTGTGGGTAGGTCCCAGACAGAAAAGGCACTGCTGGTGGTTGTCTTTATGTGGAATCTTATGTCCACAAAAACATTTGCCTTTCCTGGATGACGTTACACCTAGCCACAATGCAAAAGGTAGAAAAAGGATTCCCAAATGGGGCACTTATCTGGAATGTTGAGATGATAACCACATTGGTGAGTAGACTGTATGTATGGGTGAAGTGCCCAGACTGGCGACAAAGAAATTCTGAGGATGGTATGTGTACACATCACTTTTATGGCCAACGTCTGACAGCAGCCTATGTGCGACATTCCACACACCCCTAGCAGTAAACGTCTTCTGTATACTGGACAAAGTCGGGTTGTTCTGGCAGGCAACTCCCTTATGTTAAGAATACTGCAAAAGAGGAATAGAAGGACATACGCATATCTTGCAATTCACATGACTGATAATATTTCAGGATTACATCATGGTGGAAATGCTATGGGATGGGTGGGGGTGTAAGGAGGTGTTAGCAGTTGAGAGACAGTAAGGCTAGAGGTTGAGAGGCTCTTATGTGACGTAGATCACTGTGTGGCAAGAACAGTTTGATTTAGGGTACAGGAATTTTTAAGTTCAGCTCTGAAGGTGGGGAAGGGAGATCATAGTGCCTTTAAGTGGTTGAGGACGGATTCCCATATTTTAGGAGCAAGGATGAGGAAAGAGTGACTGGTGCAGTTTAGTCTGGTTTGTGAGGGTTGGAGAGTGTTTTGTGTGTTTGGGTGTATGTATGTGTATGTGGGGTTGGAAGAAACATCTGAGGATGTACTTGTGTATTTACTATAAAGTTTGGCAGCTAGCAGTGGGAAAGAGTTCATTTGGATAGGTTAAGTGAGATTCTTCTGGCCTAGAAAAGAAGCGAGTTACATTTTGCCCTCAATGTTTCTATACGGGTATTGGAAGTTAATGATCAGTCTACAGACTGAGGTATTTAAAGGAGGTAGTTGTTTCTAATGGTGTAAAGAGTGGTGATACTGAGTAAATTTATTGATTTTTTTAAGTTTCTGGGTGGTACCAAAAAGCATGCTTTTTGTTTAATGAGCCAGGAATTGAGGGAGTCGAGGTATTTCTTTTTTTTAGTTGCTTGTTATATATGTATATATCCGTATCTGTGTGTGTGTGTGTGTCTATATATATATCTATATATATATATATATATATATATATATATATATATATATATATATACACACACACACACACACACACACACACACACACACACACACACACGCACAAGCACACGCACACACACACATACTTGGGTGTCATTCATTTGATTGAAAACTCATAATACTGAAACTCAAAATGCTGAAAACTCAAAATATTGAATCCCCTACACCACCTGCTAATAACAGATACCAACTCCCGGACTGCACAACAGTGGGGGAAAGAAAAAAGTAATTTTCAATATTTTGAGTTTTCAATCAAATGGATGGCGTCCACACAGACAGCTATAGATGTACGGTTTCACTTTATAATCTCAAAATAGTAAAATACCGAATTTTAGTATTTTGAGACTATAAAGTCAAAAGTGCAGTTACGCAAAACCGCATAATGTCGACTGCGGAAATGTCGAATCCGCTGTTGTGTTGTCACATTCGTGATGTGCGGTGCAGTTTGTGGATTCAGCTGGGGATTCAGGTAAGTGGTGTTTTCATAAGGGTATTAGGTAGGGATTTTAGTGTGTTTGAGCGTGTGTGTTGGTGGGTTTTGTGTGCTTGTGTATTTACTGCTACCTCGGAGTTAGTATGTATAAGTAGCGAGGGTGTGGGGGGGCGGTTGTAGGTGTTTTGTTTATGTTGTGTTTGTTGTTTTGTTTGTTGTAGTGTCATTAGGCAGGTGTATGTGTGCTTGTTTGTGTGGTTGTGTGTGCATGTGAATGATGGCGATTTTCAATTTTGTGGTTGTGGTTGTCGGGTTTTTGGGCTTTCAGCTTTATAGTCTCGAGATACTAAAATCTGGTATTTTAGTATTTCGAGATTATAAAGTGAATCCAGATATACACATACACACACTGACCTTTACTATTACTATTGCTTTTGATGTTATTGAGGTATATTACTTCTTTTCTAAGAATATTCATATTATTTTTATACTTTCTACCCAAGTCCTTTCTTAAAATGAACACTTCCCAGTAGGGCTAATCCAATCAATAATATCCAAGTAAATATATAAATAACTAAACAACAAATGAACCAACACCTACACAGACTGGTTAGTTTAACAAACAAATCAACACCTACACAGAGTGGTTAGTTTTATTAGATGCAGTTTAATGAAGCAGGCGGTAAAACTCACCTAGATTAGAGTCTCCACTTTCAATTGCTTTAAGAAGAGCCAGTTGACTTCTATTCATCTCCAAAAGCAAAGGTACTTGTTCTCCAGAGCGGGGTTCATATTCTAAAAGCTAAAAAATGGAAAAACAATCACACTTCTGCCAAGAACATGAGTCATGCAGAACTAAAGTTAAGTACAGCGTTTACAAAAACAGAAACACCAAAAGCAAGCACATTTCCCCTAATAAATGCACAAACATAATGACTGAATTTTGTTGGGTCTTTCGGCTTTTCCCGGTTAGGGGTCGCCACAGCGGAACTCCAGTCTGCTAATGATTGGCAGTTGATTTTTACGTGCCGAGTTGCCAACCCTGACGCACAACCTTCAACGAAGGTACGCCCCATTCACGCATGTCTACACACAGAAGACGTTCTAGCTGAGAATCGAACCGGACAGCGCCTAAATGGTTCCAGAGAGTTTTCTTTGGTATGAACTGGCTACTTTCCAATATCTAGAAGCAGATTACCCTACTGCCTTCTATTACAATGATTATAGATTTCTTAGTCTCATATACATATTATGCAAGGCAAAAACAGAATACGCATGAACTGAATCTTTACCTAGATCTGGCTAAAGCATCTGAAATTATATCCCACGATGTAATTAAACAAACTCGGAAGTCTAAAGGCAAAGGATACTCTCATGGTATCACACAACAGGTAAGAAGAGGAGGACTACTAACATTACAATCCTCAGTCACCAGTGAAATCTTTCAAGGCTCTGTCTTAGGGTCACTACTTTACTTCTTAGATGACAAAACTGACTTAAATGTCTGGGTCACCAAACATGCAGATGACTGTAAACTTGGAAGCACCTGCTTTAAATACTATTGGTGTTCTACAACTTACAGATCACGTGCATACTGATGAAATCATTTTAGCTTATCTGTTTTAAAAATGAGCTTCTTTATTAGCATTTTAATTTGGTTATGCTTCTTGACATTTAAATCTTTATTCTCATTTTTCTTTAAATGAAAATCTCTTCCAGAGAGTGCCCCCAGAGCCATAAAATGCTCTGCCTTAATTGATTCCTCTGCAGAAAGTTCTGCTTCCCTTCAGGCATGCTGACATTTGTGTTGGAAGCATTAATAACTTAAGTCAGCAATAAGGAGAAAGGCATACTGAAAGAGGCTTTTCAGCATTGGGCAGTTTTGTTTGTGCTTATTGTATTATGTTTTTTTTTTCCAGATAACGTGGGGGAAAACACTGTTGGTTAGTTGGCTCTAGAAATCCCTAAGTGGCAGAGTTTTTTTTTAATGTAAAAAGAAATTTGAAAGCTACTTGTATTACATGGTTACAAAAGCACAATGCATGTAGCAAAATACCCCTGCTTTTGCCTAATGTCACTAAATCATTACTATAGCTGTCGATGATTTGTGCAGAACATCACTAATTTTACCTCATATTTTTGCCTGTGCTTTCCTTTTAATTTTTGTGTACATCACTGAGGATTACACAGTCTATAATGTCAGACATTAAAGCTACTTACTTCTTTTTGTCCTGAAAAATGCAAGTTGATGCAAAACCTGTTTTTCTTTTAAGAAACTGATATACTGCGTTAAGCACAACTGCTTTCATATTTAATTAGTTAAAAAATAGAGAAAAAGGACGCAGTGTACTAGAGCAGGAACTGCAAGAATGACCTGACTTTGCATTATCAAAGTGACAAGCGTAATGATGTGAAAACAGAAGTACTACACTACTAAGTCTGCGGAGAGACAAAATTTGAGAGTAAGACATTATAATAAAATTAAAAAATTCTTAACAAAGAACTTATGAGCAGGAAGCTGTCCAGTTATCTCAGAATTAAGTGCAAAATCACTGCACAAGATCTTTAAAGTTGACAAAATAGTTATATACCCTTGAGTTTTTTGTAAAAAAAACAATCTTTCAGTTGATACATACACAGCTGTTAACCATCCTCAAGCATACAAAGATACCCAGCTGATTCTCAGTGGAGTCAGCAGCCATGTCATGTAGACAACTCTTATTAAAATAATAACAGAAAGCTGTATCGTGTTCTGAAACCAAATCACAAACTAATGCAATGGGAGTAGGTACAACAGTTTTTCACAAACAGAACTAAGTTGCTTCAAAGCTTGTCTTACAACCAAAAACTACACAACAACAAATTTAATGAACACCTCCAAATGCAAATCCAAAACTGAGTAACAAATACACTGCTGATAGGCAAGGTGGAATAAGAAACTTTGGTGTGCATTTTTCATTCCACTTTGCCTACCGGCAATGTATCTGTTACAACAAATGTCTCTTCTCTGTATTTTACTGCCTTAAAGAGACATGTGCATGTCCTAACATAATGGAGCATTACAGGATAGTTTACTGATTGAAGCCCTTTGTCTGATAACCCCAGGTAATTTGAACAGAAGATGACAAAGTGCTGCAACAAAACTTTAAATCATCTGCACAATGAAATGTGACAACTTTACTTCTCAAACTTTCCTACAAATATGGAATAAATTCTCCCCACACCTTCAAGAAGAAACTGTATGGACACCTGGAAGTTTTAACATGGGATCCAGGACATCAAGCTCATCATTGGCCTATAGACTTTGAGCTTGTTCACAAAAGCTATGAACCTATGAAAAGCAGCCTTATGATGGATATAGCATCCAAGACAGCATTTTGGACTACCCTTAAGTACAGCATATGACAAATGGCTTCAAATGTGACATCATACAAAATTAATTTTAATCAGATATTGGGAGTGGGGGAAGGGTAGTTTGGAGTTAAGATTGTTTATTTGCTTAGAATATGGCTTACATCTGGAGTTAAACGATTTTCTGCAAAGAGTCAATGCAGAAGTTTTATTCTCTGCAACTGTGAAACTCCTTAGTACTGGAATCTGCAAATTTTCAACAATAGGTGTAAACATTTTGAAAATAACGTACTTTATGCAAATTGTCCCTATCAAAGTACAACCCAGGAGGCAAAGTCCAACAAATATGGAGACTCTGGATCATGCTTCTAAATCCAAATATCTGCTGGGCTGCATCTAAAGGATATGAACTATGGGCCGCACAATACATGCTTTCAACACTTTTGTGACGTCCCTCCTCTGGGCCTGTAATCAAGCAGCCTCAATCCTCACCATCGACACTGGTGGGGAATGTCCGCTTAGAACAAAAATGGATACACACAGTATTTTCAGATGCAGCTCTCTGCACCAAGCACAATTTCCCTTAACAGCACACAGGAAGCACATTCAAGTCCTGGGGCTGGGTTATCCTCTCCAAGCCTCAAATAAGACTCTACCTTTCTCTCTCTCTCTGCAGAAATCAGTTCTCTGTGTCCCTGTTCCAACCAACTGGCACACACACTCTGAGATTTGATTTGACACACACACCTGGGAATGGCATAGATTTACCCGCTATGCCACCTCCACCCAGACTATAAGATAGATTCACTGCAACCAGCCAGCTACTTTAAAGTTCTTATCAGGGTATCCAATTACTCTTAGTAAAATTAATACTTACACAATTGGTAGTGTTAACCAAACAGCAAGACATTCAGGAGTATGAAGCCCCAGTGCCACCAAATAAATGCAATTATTCTCAAAGGTTAAAATACTTTCTAAACAACCAGCCACAATGAAAAGTATAAATATATTCAATAATACAAAATAAAATAGAAAACATGAAAATACTGAATATCTATTTACAATAAACACCAGAGTTTCAATTGACAAGAAATATAAAAAATAACACAGATGGAAAGACTCAGACAGATACAGAAAAACAATACTTTAGCTAATCTCACTATATTTTCCTAACTGACTGAAGAATTACTGTTCCCTAGTTATGTTGCTTACTAAAACAAGGCAAGATGAAGTAGGTGACTGGTCTTGTCAGTTCCAAAACAGAGTGCTGAGTCTCTCTATCACATCTCTCACCAGTTTCTAAATACAATTTTAGTACTGGCTACAGAATGACTTCACATGTGGTCACCTGATTCTCCGGTTCCCACACTCCCCCCCCCCCCCGACTAGAAGCTGAACCAGGCTCTAGCAGAGATGTGTCACAATACACACTTAGGATTTTGCTAAAGCTTATTCCAACATCTGGAGGTTGTAAAACATTTCCAACACTTTCATTCATCCTGCAGAGACTAACCAGACATTTTCTGACACCCCAGGCTAGCAATTAGTTCACCACTAAGGACAATAAGAGCAGGATCCCTGCCCAGACATTGCTTCTCTGGCTGCATTCAGGCCTGTGAGATAAAATCTTTATGGCCTAAACCAAGTAAATTAATTTCAAGCTATTTTTCTTAAGATTAACTGGGCTGAGCTTAACTCATTCCCTTTCAGTATCATCTGTTAAAATAAATACACTTCAACAGTTAACAATACAGTATGATGTACATGTATATTTATTTCTGCCCAGCAGGACCCACTGCTAATACACTTTTAGCAAAAGCAACTTTACAAATCAGTTTAACATTCAAATGACATAACATTCTTTACAGAACTCCAGCTAGTTATGCTGGTATATGTTACACATGCACTGCCCTACCTCACATCATCACAACTTTCAAGAACAAAGGAAGCATGGATCTGAATGATTTTAAGGTATTTCACACCTGAAACATGCACAGGCACAGAAAAAGTTAATAATGTTTACTAACTAAATTTAGTGCAAGAAAAGTGACTTTGAAATAATTTCAACCAAATGACTCCAGAGATAACAGAAACTGAGAATCACTTACAGAAACCCTAAGCAAAACGTCTTACAGTAGTCTCCTGCAAGTGTCATTGTTGTTTAAAGTTGTGAAGAAAGAGAAATCTGAAGTTTGAGCACATCTATGTTAAATGCCATACTTAATTTTTTTCTTGTTTCTCCTCTTGCTGCATTTATTGCTATATTACTATAAGATTATACCATTCATGTTTTATTTTAATCTTCAAAACTCAATAACAATTTTTGAAAGAATAATGCAGAAAGCTTTCTTTAGATAAGTAAATACTACAAAATGGTTAAGTAGGTAGCCCTCCCATTAATGCAACAGTAATCATTATCACTGCACTAGTAATAGTGGTCTTGTAACCTGGCAAAACTTGGAAGCAAAAAGATGACTATGGTTCTGAACAGCACACCACTGACATCTGTATTTTTCAAAACTGCTCCCCCATACTCTGTCCTTCCAGTTTTATGCTTTATTCAGGTAGTATCCCAGCATGTTTTATCACTGAGTACGTTGTCCACCTGAACAGAAAAACCCTCTTGGCTATGTGGGCTTGAGGTGCCACTTGAAGCAGGAAGAGCAATGGTTATCATGCCAGCCCCATCAAACTGTAAATCTGGGTGTATTTTAATTTACATGCTCTCATTTGCCTGCAAATGGAATGCAATAAGTATGCATGTGTATTCATTTCTCAATATGTGTACAGCAAGACATCTGCTGTTCTCTTAATGTAACATGAAGCCTTGCTGTTTCTGCTGCACTAATGCCAGGTCTAAACCAGAGAATAACACAACCAGTGGTGGTACCCCTACCATGACCAGGACATCCTGGCTGTCAAATGATCAGGCTCATCAACCCACCTTCCCTCCCTAGCCTTCAGCTATGGCTTCCAAGTTGCTAGCCATTTTGTAACTTACTTTAGTATAACAGAAGTACAAATGAGGATATCATAACTATATGACTCCTAACTATATGACTCCTGAGTGTCAGAGACTTGTTGCAGTTATTGTTCCTCTCTTCATGACTGGAGGAACAAACGCAGAAAACTGACATTTACCTTCTGTTTTCTATTTTATTTCCATACAAATGCAGTTATGTGCTAACTAAAATGCTGGAAAAATGACTTTCATATCATCTCTGCTAACTACATAACTGAGTTAATGTATACTTACATCTGCATGCCAAAATGTGGGCTATTGTAAATTAATTCTGAGGGATGATGCCATCAACAGAAAAAGATGTGTATGATTTAGAGGAGGGGTGTCCAAACATTTTGGCTCAGGAGGAGGTCATAAATCAGACTTTGTAAAGCTCATTGTATTATACAATGTATATCTGCTTTTGTATTAATTCCTGCCAATCCTTTTAGGACTAAAATACTTCAAAGATTTAGCCATACTTCAAGTACATAAATATCAAAGTTAGTATATATAAGTAGCAGAGGTGAGAGGGGTCATATTTTCTGATGTTAGGGCAATTCAGGAGGTTGAAGTCCTCCTTCAACACTTTTTTCCAAGTTTTTATGAGATTAGGAGATTCAAATGTTAAAACTTGTCTGCTTTCTTGCAAATTCTAAAGTTGCTGTTGTGTGACTCACAATTTCAACTGCGAGCAGCTTTGTATGTCTAATGCAGAGTCAATAAAATGTATCAAATCAGACTTCCATGATGGCTGCACACTGATCAACAGAGTAATTTCAGCTCTCCCAGTGCGAAAACAAACTGAGAAATAAGAACCAGCGATTTGTTAGCCTGGGCAAAACACAGTTACTGGCTAGTAATACTTGAATGCCAACAAAGAAGAAATTTAGAGAACCTAAAAGAAAACGAAGAAATAAAAGTGAAGAAAAAGCACTAGCTGGGAAGAATCCTACAGCTGTTCAGAAAAAAGCTGTTCAAGCTTCAGCTTTGGTATGAGATATGGCTTCAGGTAATTTAAGGAAAAAACAAATCAAATGTACTAAAAGATGATTAAAATATATGAAGCACTGAAGGAATATACTCAAACACAAGGCTAGAAAAATAAGCTTTAACTAGCGATTCGGATGAAATAATAAAACTGCAAAAAATCAAAGGCTGAAATTAAGGAAATCCTGACTGATTAAAAAGCTTCTCAAGAAGCGCCATTTCAAAAAAAAAAAGGTAGAGTTAGAAGACAGAGGCACACGGAAATCGTGAGATTTCTGTTGTACCAGAGAAACTGGATGTAAAGACTGCATTAATTTTATGAAAGCACAAAGAAGCAACTGGACTGGCATTCCACAGCAGGATTTGTTAATTGAAAGGGAACATCAGGCACATGCTCCAAACCTGGCTATAAGAAAGCAGGCAAGACCTGTATTAGTAAAGAAGCAATCATACCAGCAGAATCAGTTGATCCTGACAAAACAGTGACAAAAGAGAAAGGTATTAAAAATTGGAGACGGCACAGTGTTTGTGGAAAATGATTACTCACTGTACACCAGGCAGAAGAGAAGCAAATTTATCCTAGCAATCAGGGAATGTCGAGAGGCAGGTGTAAGATACAAGCTTCTATATCCAGCTGTCTTTAGAATATTTTTTCCTGGATGATCAACATTTTTGGATGCAGAGCAGGCTAAGAAGGAAATAAAATTGTTTATCCAATAAAATGTGAGCCAGCAAACAGAAGGGAAAACTGCTTCTCATTCTTCTTACAATAAAGCTCATAAAGAGACTTTGCCAGTGAAACCTTTTCCAATGTTACAAATAAAAATGCTTGAAAGACAGAAAAAAGACAAAGGAACTGACTAGGAGAATCAGGAATACTTTGAACTAGAATCTGCTGTTGGAAAATGATGATGAACAGGAAGAAGACAAGCACTACTGAAATTACTATTAAGCAACAATCACCCTTGTAAAATATGGTTTTGGAAGAAAAAGCAGCTGAGAAAGACTGGACTTCTGTTGACTTTGTTAAACTTGTGGACTATAAAACATAGACCCCACTTTATCTCATTAATGTTTAGGAAGACACTAAAAGGAAAAAAATAACTAAGTAAAACTATTTTAGTTCTTACTAGTATCTGGAAAAATATTTCATGATATAAACTTCATGTCATATAGTTTGCAGCTTTGCAAAGTGTGCTGTTAGCAGTATTTTAAACTTGTGTGGAGTCTTTACTTACTATTGTATGCATTAAAAGGCATTAAAGAAAACAAGTATTTGTTTACTTGTATTAAATGTAGGCTTTACAACATAACGAGAGAAGAAGGTTGGACAAAAGCAACTAAATGTTAATGTGCTGTGATCTTGGGTTGCTGGTGTGGGTGTGTGTGTAAAAGTGCACTTATTATATTAATTCTTCATATAATACGATGTAATGTAAGATAATTTATCTTATTTTTACAAGGGTGGTTGTCTATAATAATGCCCAGGCTTAAGCTAGAAACAACTGTTTCTGTAAGAAAGTAGACTTGAAAAATAAGACAAAATGATAGAAATCATGGCAAATGTTAAATTACTTGCATCTGCAAAGATATTAGGTTGTTCTTTTTCCATTAGCAAATGTTCTCAGTGAGAGTTAAGATGTCAGCAGCTAAAGGCAGTTGTACATTTTGTTCTAAGTGACATTAACAAATATTCCTTCATGCATGTGCAGAGTTGTTAGCTGTTTTTTTCTCTCATTGCTGACTGCTTTACATGGAGAAGAGATATCTGTAGGTCCAAGCGATTAATCTTGAGAATTCTGAGCATTCGTTGTTGAGGGAAATAAAAAAATTAAAGATACAATGGCAAGCAATTCAATCTAAAATAAAGTCTGAATAAAGTTTGAAATTACAGGGCATGAATAAAGGATACCCTCCACCCTAGCAGCCTTACTACTTTAATACAATGAAAAGAACCTTGCACAATTTAGTTTTATTTAAAGGTACCCATTGCACTTTTTCTTAGGGCTAAAAGTTAATGTCTTCTAAAAGCATACAAACTGTTTTTCACATATGGAAGGGGAATAGAAATAAAAACAGAGATCATAATTGGTGCAGGTGGGCACACAGGCTGTAACATGCTTTTAGCATGGATATGCCTGTGGAAGAAGCTGTTGGTTTCAGACAATTGTTCCTATCTGAAGGGCTTTGCAAATGTACATAGTTTTGTGTGTTTGTTGTTACTAATAGTGGGTGAGATGTTCGGAAAATGTTTAATTTTTTTATTTAAGGGTTTACATAAAACATAAATCTTGAAAAAATGTTACAGGCTCAAATGGAGATGAGAAGAAACAACTGTATAAAAGAACAACCTGCCAAACATTAGTATGAAGTTGTAAGTTTGTTTGTGTCTTTTGGCTTTTCCCGGTTAGGGGTCGCCACAGCGGAACTCCGGTCCGCTAATGATTGGTAGTTGATTTTTACATGTCGAGTTACCAGCCCTGACAAACAACCTTCAACTAAGGTACGCCCTTTCATGTACAAGTGGGAATGATACCTTAATAATGGCTACAATAACCATATTATCTTGGAACATAAATGGCCTGAAAGGTATGAACAAAAAGGAAAGAGCATTGAATTATATTAAGAAATGCAGGGTGCAAATAGCAATGTTGAAAAACGCATATTTGGAAAGAAATGAGCATATGAATTTGGCACAGAAAAAATATCAGGATGGATAGTCAGCAAAACACTAGGGACAAAGGAAAAGGGGTTAATAATACTGATTGCTAGAGGGGTTCCAATATTTATTTATTATGTTATTTTACAGTTTGTTTATTGGGATATTCCACTGGGCCGAGAAGAGCCTGTTTTCAATGGAGTCCCAGGGAGAAAAGCTCCATAAGAAATTATACAATTATGAAAAATCCATAACAAATGAATAGTACAGTAATAAAATACAGACATTATATAGACACAAGGTCTTATACAATTTAGAAAAATCCATAACAAATGAGTAAGACAGTATTAAAAAAAGAAGTTGTGTCTTACCATAACGTTCCATCTGTACTGTTGATCCTCGTTCAGTCATTACGTATGGGTTTTGGTTCCGACCTCGGAACCGAGCCGGCCATCTTCCAAGCTTGCGTCAGCTGCAAACTCTCAAGCTAAAACTCTTACCCAGAATTCCCCCTCTCCCTGTTACCTCAGATTGAGTTTGCAAGTCAAAGAAGGTAGAGACTACTTCTGGTCAAATTACCTAAAAGAACCAGATGTTGAGATCCACTAGAAGCCACAGGAGGGGGAAGGAGGGAGGGTCGTAATGACTGAACAAGGATCAACAATAAAGATGGAACATTATGGTAAGACATAACTTCTTTATCTGATATTGTTAATCCTCGCTTACTCCTTACATATGGGAAAGAGTCCCCAGCTACCTCTATTCCTGGGAGGCTCTCATGGAAGGACATTCCTGAGCACTATAGAATGAAAAGATGCTCTTCCCCTGGAGGCCAAATCCAATTTGTAATGATTGATGAAAGTATGAGGCGTAGCCCAAGTTGCAGCTGCACAGATGTCATGTAGAGAAGCTCTGGCACGGAAGGCAGCAGACGTTGCCACCGACCTTGTCGAATGAGCCTTGATGGTAGTCAGCAATGGAATATTACGTTGTGTATAAATAAAGGTCACAAGGTCTTTCAACCATCTAGCCAATGTGACCTTAGCAACAGCACATCCTAATCTAGGTCCAGAACAGGCCAAAAATAACTGGTCTGATTTACGAGAGGCCTTAGTCCTGTTCAAGTAGAAGCGAATTTGCCTGTGAATATCTAGGGTATGTAGGCAATACTCCCCTTTGTTTGAATGACTGGGGAAAAAAACTGGCAATTCAATGGTCTGATTAATGGACATTTCAGAGATCACTTTTGGCAGAGAGGAAGGATTAGTTCTCAAGGACACTCTATCTTTATGAAAAATCAAGTATGGACTCTTGATGCATAAGGCTTGAAGCTCAGAGATACATCTGGCAGAAGTAATGGCGACCAAAAACAAGGTTTTCCATGACAAAGATTTGAGGTCGTATGAAGAAGCTGGTTCGAAAGGTGGCATTGTCAGAGCTTGTAGAACTAATGGCAGGTCCCATGGTTGAATTTATTCTCTAAAAGGGGGCTTCAAATGATCTACACCTTTTATGAAGGTCTTGCATAATTTGTGTGACATAAGAGAGGAGTCTTAGACAACCTCATGGAAATTGGATATTGCAGCCAAATGAACTCTAATGGTAGAGGCCGACAGACCCAATTGAAATAGATTGGCTAGATACTCTAGTACTATCAACACTGGCGCTGAAAAAGGATCTACTTGCTTTTCTTTCAGCCAACAGGTAAATCTTTTCCACTTGCTTAGATAAGTAATTCTAGTGGAAGACTTATGAGATGCAATAAGAATGTCCTGTACTGGCAACGAAAGATCGTTCTGCCTGGCAATCAAGGGAATTGGAGAAGCCAAGCTGTGAGCTTCAGGCTGTCCAAGTTGGGATGAATCAGATTCTGCGGATGGGAGATCAACCCCGGGATTGGATGGAGAATCCATGGTTGATCTAGCAGGTGAGGCCAAAGGAAGGGGAATCAAATCTGATGAGGCCAATATGGTGCAATGAGGATCACCTTGCTCTTCAACCGACGGGCTTTCTTCAGAAATTGGGGAATGAGGGGAAGAGGTGGAAATGCATAAAGAAGACCCGAGGACCAATCGTGGACTAGAGCGACCCTGGGTGACTGTCCTGGAGGGGGAATCAGGGCGAAGTAGTTGCTGCATTTGTAGTTGGTCTGGGATGAAAAGAGGTTGCAGCAAGGATGGCCCCAGCAGTGGAAGATCTCCGCCGCTATCAAGGGATTCAGGGACCACTCGTGAGGCTGTATAATGCACCTGCTGAGTCTGTCTGCTATCACGTTGGAACTCCCGGGAATTTGCGTTGCTAGAAGAAAACGGTTGGTAACCATCGCCCATTGCCATATCCTCATGGCCTCTCGACAAAGGGGATAAGATTTGGTTCCGCCCTGTTTGTTGATGTACCAGACCACCACCATGTTGTCTGATTGTATCGAAATAGTCCCAGACGGCAGCAGGGGATGGAATGCTTGCAATGCCAGAAGCACCACCCTCAGCTCTAGAACATTTATATGCAGTTGGGTCTCCAGTTTGGACCAGTGCCTTGGACTGTCTGACCCTGACATAGCCCTCCCCACCCCATCAGGGAGGCGTCCGTGGTCACTGTAGCCTTGGGTTGCTGGGGGGAGAAGGGGTGAGACCATTGTGATGGGTTGTGGGTCATCCACCAATTTAAATCCTGTTTGCACCTGTGAGTTACTTGAATCTTGGCTGAAAGAGGATACTGAAAAGGATACCATTGGGTGAGCAGTAGCCATTGTAGAAGCCTCATGTGAAACCTGGCCAGGAGGACTATGGTGATGGAGGCTGCCATGGAACCCAACAGCTGTAGGACAGAGTGAGCTGTGGAATTTTCCCTTGAAAGGATTGGGATCAGTTGTTGATTTATCCTTAGAATTCTATGCTCTGGAATGGATGCTCTGCAATTCATTGTATCAAATATGACCCCTATGAATTATGTGGACTGAGACGGGGTGAGATTGGATTTTTGCCAGTTTATGGTTATGCCTAGCCTTCCTGCAGTGAGAAGAGAGTATGCCAGGGCTTCTTCTAATAGATGTCTGGTGGGGGCGAAGATGAGCCAGTTGTCTAGGTATGGAAACACTTGGAATCCTTGTAAGTCGCAAGTGAGCTGTGACGACTGCCATGCACTTTGTGAACACTCTGGGGGCTGTAGAGAGTCCAAAGGGCAGTACTCTGAACTGGTAGTGACTGGCTCCCGCACGGAAGCGCAGACATCTTCTTGATGGCCTGTCCACTTTTATGTGGTAGTACGCATCTTGAAGCTCTATCGAGCACATCCAATTGTCTTTTTCCAAAAGTGGGAGGATAGACTGTATTGTGACTATCCGGACTTTTTTGTACTCTTACAAACTTGGTCAATACACTGAGATCCAAAACTGGTCTCCAGTTCCCGGTTTTCTTTGGTACCAAAATAGTCTTGAGTAGAATCCGGATCCTATCTGGTCTGGAGGGACAATTTGGATGACTTTTTTTCTTAGCAGCTTTGCTATCTCTAGTGCTGCTTCTTCCCTTTGCCTGGGTGGAACGTCGGGTAAGTTTGTTGGGGGGGCAGGACAAAGATCGAAGGGAATATGGTAACCTCTGGTTATTATCCTTTGTACCCAAGAGTCAGTGGTGATGGTTAGCCAGGCAGAAGGGTACAAGGAGAAACAACCCCCAACCACCTCCAGAGGAAAGGAGTTGGGCCGCTCTTCAGGAGCGCTGGTAGGATTGACCAGGAAAAGAGTCCCTGGAACCTTAGTTACGCGGACCCCCTCTGCCCCGAAAAGGGCGTCTTCCCTGTGAGTTTCCCCCTCTACCTCTAGGGGAGAACTCGGCCTGTGTGTCACGGAAAGGACCCTGAGACTTTTTGTACCATATCTTCCCACTCTTCTGGTTTCTGGAGAAAGCACGTTGAGGGGAAGAATAACGGACACCATGGCAGAGAGGGTCTTACCGTCCTGTTCACATCTGGCCAGTGTGCTTTTAACCTTGGGTCCAAACAATGAAGAGGCTTTGATGGGAGCGTTGAGAAAGGAAGCCTTGAAGGGTTCCATGAAATTGCATAAGCGCATCCAGGCGTGCCATCTCAAAACAACGCCTGAACTCGCCGCTCTAGCTGCTCCTTCTGATGTGTGAGATATCAGGCGCATGGAGAAGTTTGACATCGATTCAATGGTAGCCAGCTGAGAGGCCACTTTGTCATGGACCTCATCAGACACGGCACCAGTCAAAGTTTCAGAGAGCTCAGATACTAAGTCCTTTGAAGCCTGGTAAAGTGTGCCATACAATTCAGGGACCTGATTGCAAAGGTCACTGATGCAAAAGTACACTTCCCTATTCTGTCCAGAGCCCATGACTCTTTGTTTGGTGGATGGACAGTCTGGCTTTCTTCTTCTGCCAGGTCCTTCTTGGTCGTGGCCGCCACCACCAGAGCATCTACAGGAAGACCTTTGGACCAATGGGGGTCAGTAGCAGGAGGGGAGAAAATTTTATCTGGCCTCCGGGGAATGGCCTCAGTGGTGACAGGAGGTTTCCAAGCATGCTGCATGACAAGCCGGACCAGTTCGTTAGCAGGTGGAGTAACCCAGGAGGTAGGGGGCCGGGCTCAAAAGGCCTGCAGGAACACAGACTCTTCAGAGGTTGGGTTAGAGGGCTGCCAGTCACCTCTCTGTTTAAGGATTTTGAGGATATCACCAAAGGATACCTCAGAGGGTGAGTGAGGGGACCCTTCCCCATCATCAAAGTCTGTGTCTTCAGTAATGGACTCCTCTGTGGAGTCCAAGTGCTTCCTCTTGCACAAGCTTTTCCGATGAACTTCCTCAGAGGGAGAAGCTGGGGAAGAAAATGCAAAAGGGGCTTCCTGTGGGAGTATATCCTGAGGCCCTTGCGCCCGGTGTCCGCTAGGAGCGACTTGTCTACATTGCAGTCCAGAGGAGGGCAGGGAGATTGATGGCACAGTATCACCAGCAGACGCCAAAACCTTCTCCATTAGTTGGAAGGCCAGTCCACCTGAAGAGGGGTGAGTGTCTAGGACAGGGGTCATGCCTCCCCTAAGTGGCTCAGCCTACCGACTCGGAGTCCCTGGATGGCTGTGAAACACCAAATTACATACGCCACAGCTGACATCCTGGGTCGTAGCAAAACTCTCCAGCCACAAAGGCAACTGTAGTTCCTTAGTGAGGTCCATAAAGTTAACCATAGAGGGGAAAGACTGTGCTATATCAAGGGGCTTCAAAGGCAATGAAGGAGGAGAATAAGTAGGGGTCTTTGGCAAAGGGTGATCACCTCCCAAGGAAGGATAGGCCCTGAGGGGGCAGGATACCTCTGGCCAAAAGCACTTGATCCACAAGACGCAACATGTCGTATTCAGAGAGGCTTCTAGTGGATTTCACGGACATGGCTGAGGGACAGTCAGGTCTATCCACAGATGGGACAAGCCCGGTGCCCACCTCACCAGTCTGCACTGAAAACAACTGGGCCATAAGAGACTAAACTACAGGTGTCTGCACTGAGGAAATCATCTGTGCCGAAGTCATGGTCTGCACCGACAATAAGGTCTGTGCCAAATTGGTTGTCGGTGCTGAAGCTGGGACCGAAAAAATGTGTCAATAATGGAGTTTTCGGTTCCAGGTAAGGCATCGGAGCCGATGTGGCTACAGTCTGCGTCGACTGGATACCCTGTGCCTGTAGAGAGGTCTGAACCGAGGAGCCCCTCGGTACTGATACGGTAAAGGGCATGCTAGTCGGTGCTGAAATCACAGATGGCGCTGATGGCCTCGGTGCCGAAGGTCTAGGCACTGAAAGCACTGGAGCCAAAAGAGTCAGATCCAAAGTAGAAAGCTTAGCCTTCTTGGGTCTCAGTTGGTGGGAGTCCCCAGCCGGGGGACGAAGGAAGAGATTTGGCCTTTGAAAGATCATCAGTCTTTTTCTTATGGGATCTTGGAGGTGTTGAAGCCTCCAACCCAGAAATAGCCTCTGAAAAGGGAGATTTGAGTAGCCCCTTCAGTAAAAATGTATTTTTCCTCTCTATCAACATCCTGTTAGAGAAGTTCTTACAAATTCCACAGGGCGGATCAACTGGTAAATGAGGCACACCCAAGCAATAGACACACAGAGAATATGCATCTGAAGTAGGTAATTTATGTCCAAAATCTGAACATCTCTTAAATCCTGGACTTCCTTTTTTATCTGCCATGATAGGAAAGAAGGAAATCAGAAAGAATACCAGCAATGGTACAAGAAATACCCGAAGGTAATGAAGAAAGGGGTCTACCAACGATGGTATAAAAGAAAATACCTTGCGGTAAAAAAGATTGAAAAATTTTAACAAGGGATAGTCACTACATGCGATAAGGTAAGAGAAAACAATTTAGAAACTTTTCTGAGAGAAAAAGTTGTTTTAGACTAGCATGACAACAAAATATTATACTTAGCTCAAGAGAAGTAGGTTGACACAACCAAATGGCGATGCCGCAAACGAAATCTGAGGTAACAGGGAAGAGGGGAATTCTGGGTAAGAGTTTTAGCTCGAGACTTTGTAGCTGACGTGAGCTTGGAAGATGGCCGTCTCGGTTCTGAGGTTGAAACCGAAACCCATACGTAAGGAATGAATAAGGATTAACAATATCAGATTTCATTTTACAGAAAAAATTTAAAAGAAAAATAGAAAAATTGAAAAAATGTTGAAAAAAGATTGTTGGCACATATTTACAAATACATCTGCTTGTGCAGTGAGAATATAGCAGTAGAGGCAAAGGAGGTTTGGATAGATAATATATATGGGAATAGAGGAGGGTTTTAAAGGTAGAGTGGTTATAGGTGGAGCAAATGAGAGGTGGCAGGGAGTTCCAAAGCTGCACTACAGAAAAGGATAATAGTTGTTTACCTGATGGATGAGCAAGTTTGTGTAGTTCAATCAGACTCTGGTTATTGGATCTCAGAAGTCTGGCAGATGCATTTTGAGGGAGGAGGCAAGAGAGGGACAGAGAGATAGATGAGGATGAAAGATAAGTTTGTGAGCTTGAGTGAGTTGAGTATAGGTAAGATAATTGGGGAGCTCTAGCCAATTTAGTTTGTGAAGGGCGTTACAGTGGTGGGTGGAGGATTTGTAGCCTGTAACAAACTTGGAAATTTTACTGTAGCAGGAAGAGAGTTCTGTCTTTAGGAAAGCTTGTAGGTTGGTAAGATGTGGGGCAGCATATAAGAGGGAAGGAATGAGGTATGTAGTAGAGAGAACAAACCTAGTAGAGGGAGTGAGGTAGCAACTGTGGCGGTAAAGCATACCAAGTTTCTGGTAGGTTTTCTTGATATTCATTTGTATGTGGATATCAAACAAACTGTTCATCGATGAGGACACCTAATAGTTTTGCATGAGGTACTATCTCAAGAGAGGTATTGTTTTGGCTGGTGATAGAGAAAGAGTTATTGTCTACAGTGATGTTTTTAGAAGGAGTAAATAACATAAGTTTAGTTTTTGATGCATTGAGTGCTAGATAGTTGTCTAACATCTAGTGCTCAGCGGAAGAGAAGGCCTCGGGTTGATTTTTAAGAGTGAGGAGATGGAGATGGCAGAACAAATGATTGTACAGTCGTCTGGTATTGGATTAATTTAGCATTAGGAATGGACTGGTGGAAGTCATTAATGAAAATGGTGAACAGTAAGGAACCTAATAGGGAACCATGGGGTACAGCTGTAGGAGTGTTAAGGAAGGAGGAGGTGGGTTTTTTCCCATTTGACAGCTTGTTGTCTGTCGGACAGGTAACTAATGAACCAGTTGATAGAGGAGACAGATGGGTTAAGGTCAGAGAATTTGGATAGGAGCAGGTTATGTGAGATAGTATCGAAGGCCTTGGATAAGTCCAGATGGAGGTTAGACACAAAATAACTGGAGTCGCAAGCTTTGTTGATGGTTTTGAGGAAGAAGAGGAGAGTGGTGGTAATACTGTGGCCAGGTCTGAACCCATGTTGTGTGTGGGGGTAAACAGATGGTTATCTATTAGGTAGGGTAAAAGCTGTAGGTGAATGCATTTTTCTAGTATTTTAGAGATGGGGAAGAAGACAGCAAGAGGATGGAAATTGGGAACATTACTGCTGTTGCCCCCTTAATGAATGAAATGATAAAGGCCTTTTTCCAGAGTTGGGGTACATAGCTTTCTTGGAAGGAATGGTTTATTAAAATGGAGATAGGGAAATCAATGGTTTCAGCAGCTATTTTTAGAAAGCAGGAAGGAAGGTCGTCAGGGGCGTTAAAGCAAGGCTTCAAGTTTAAAAGGAGTTTTTTATGATAGATGTGGGGATGGATTTGATGGAGAAGGAAGAGAGATGAAAACTGGTAGTGTTTGCGAAGGGAGAGATAGGACAGGCTGGAGGTGGAGCATTGTTGGTGAAGGATGTTGTTAGGTTGGCTATGGTGTCAATAAAGAAGGAAATAAATTAAGAACAGAAGAGGAAAAAACACAATAATGACAGATTACATGGTAGTAAGGGACTACTGGCAAGTGAGGAAGATTATATTGGAATGTATTTTTATTCCACTGAAAACTGCTATTACAGCGCTTTGGCAGAAATAAATCAATTTCCAGCGGGAACATTACTTACGATTATGCATGGGGACTAGAACTTGATTTGCAATAGTAAAGCTGTATCAGGGGGACCTAGAAGGGAAAACATAACAAAAGAGGGTAGTTTTCTGAAGAAATATACAATAATATTTAACAAAGATGTGGATTCAGTAGTATGAACTCAGACAAAATGTACATATCATTCCCCAGAAAGTGCAAAAACTGCACAAGACTGGATAGAAATCATATTTCATAGGAACATGTGAAAGCTCTGACAAATATCCAATAACTATTTAATTTCATGCACTGATAAAAACTAATACAGAAATGCAGGGCAATGAAGTAAAAATGAGACACTAATGCTGTCCAACCTACTTGTGAAAAAAAAGGAATTTAAGAAAAGGGTAGTGGGAATTATTTAAGAGTTATTAGAGAAGGTAAATATTTATTTAGATGTGATAGTGAGTGGGATAAAATGAAAACAGCTTTAGAAATGCAGAATAAATAAGAGAGAAAGAGGATAAGGTTAAGAAATAATTATTTATAAGGGTGGGCAAAGGTTAAAGTAATAAAGAATAAGAGAAATCTCATAGAACAAGAAGTGGTTCAACTGCAGAGTGCTAAAGAGAAAATAAAGAAGCATTTGAATAATATGCACGAGTTTAGAAAAATGCTCTTAAGCAATAATTTTTTGATAACTCCAAAGTACAAAAAGTTTAGCAAGACGTAGGCAATAGAAAGTACAAAGGGTTGTCTCCAAACTTAGGGAGCCTATAACAAGAAAAAACAAGCATAGATCCTCCTGAGGTATTAGATTTATTTTAGAAAATTTGTATAAAGCAGAAAAATGTGGACATCAAGAAAGAGTACAAATGAAAATATTTAATGGAAGTCTTAATTATGCCAGTTAAGACTACAGAAGATGAGATAAAAATACTGAAGTATATACAATCTGCAAGAAAGCCTCCAGGAAAAGATTTTTTTCCTGTGGAGGTTTGGAAGCTAGGGGGGAAGAAAGTGATATTGATCTTGGAGATTTATGTTTAGCAGTATTTTAAAAGGAGAGGAAGAACATACATCTTGGAAGAAAGCTGTGGTGGCTGTATAACCTAAAGATGGTAAAGACCCATCAGACTCAGTTTCATACATATCCATTTCAATTTTAAACCATGATTACAATCATGATTATGATTAGTGCTTATGACTATACAAGGTAAAAGAATGGCAAAGGCATTGCCAAGTTTGAATGACATGGATCGATGTGGTTTTGTAGAGGGGAAGGAAACACTTGACAAAATTAACAGAACAATGATGATCCAGAGGGAAGCAGAATGCACAAAAATACCACTGTTGTTGGTGAGTCTTGATGCAGAGAAAACATCTGACACAGTTAGCTGGGATTTCATGATTAGGGCAATGGAAGCATTTTCATTCCTTGATACAATAATTAAGTTCATTAGGGGAATATATGAAGGATCAGAGGCAAGAATTAAAGTAGGAGGGTTCGTCGCTGATAAGTTGTGTTTTAACAGAGAAACCACACAGGGGTAGCCTTCTTTCCCTTTGTTATATGATTTCTATTTAGAGCCATTGGCAAAGAAAATAAGGGACTCAGAAATTCAAGGATATAATTGGTATTGTAACCAAGAAAAGTTGGATTTATCAGCAGATGATATTACTTTGTACCTCATAAATACAGAGAAGGACATCTCAGTGTTGTGGAATATTTTGAGACAGTTTCAAGTCTTTTTGGGATATCAAATTAATGAAGCTAAAACAAAAGCTAAAGCCATTAACTATGTTCCAAAACATGAATTGGTTCAGCAATACTGACATTTATGGGACATGATAATGAATTATTTAGGTGTATGGATTAAAAAGGCTTCTGTTATGGTAGCAATATATGACTAAAATGAAATTGGAAGTTCTTGTTCATAAATATGGATAGCAAGATACAAGTACTGAAAATAGAGTGAGATACAAGCAGTGAAAATGCTTTTAGTCCCTTTAGTTTTATATATAGGTCAGGCATATTTTTATCAACCAGAGATGTTGTGCACAATAATTGTAGGTTTATAGGTAAGTAATAGGTTAGCTGCCCTTGTGAGCCATTTTAAGCCTAACCAATTTCCCCTTTTCTGCTTAAAATAACTTATCCCATGTGGTTATAGATTGCCCTTACCCATCCCATGGTCAATTATTTATTACCTCTAATGAGAATACTATAGATAATTTGAGGGCACCCATGCATGGGATAAAGAATTTAGGAGCTGCCTCTGTCCATTAGTAGTACAGGGAACAGTCCTGGTGTAAATTTTCTGTTTCTCATCCATAGATCTAAGTTATGCTTGACAATGGACAGGTATGAACTTTATGTGGATCGGAAGTCTGTTCCACAGCAGTGGTATCCTGTAGGAAATGCACCTGTCCCACCAAACTGTTCTGCAGATGTTGAAAAAGAGGTTTAGATCCCTAGACTGAGTATTTCTGAAGGCATTTGACTTGCTGATATGCACTAAATCCATCAGTAATGGATCAGAGGGTGTCTTGCATTCCAGACACCAGTCACCTGTTAGCAGTCTGTCTCTCTCCTCCCCTCAGACTGAGTTTGTTGTAGAAAACAGCGGCATCCTAATATAACAGAATATGCCCATAACAAACTGGCATAACTACAAAAGATCTAACAAGGTAAAAACAAGCCAAAGGAGGTGGAGCTAAGAATTTTCCATCTGGCCCATTATGCAGCCCACACAAGACAGGGGGAAGAAGAGAGGGACTGTTGAAGACAAATAAGAATCAAAAACTCAGATGGAACGTTATGGTGAGTATATAACTTCTTTATCTGATGTTGTTGCTCTCATGAGGGACAGAGCCCCCAGCTACCAATAAATCCTGGTTGGTCCTCATGGAAGGATGTTCGGAGCACGGCTGAGCCAAAGGATGCCCTGCCCCTGGAAAGAAGATCCAATTTATAATGGGAGATAAATGTGTGCAGAGACGCCCAGGTAGCTGCAGAACAGAAATCATCTGAGATGACCCTGGACCAAAAGGCAGCATAAGTCGCAACAGACCTGGTGGTATGCGCCCGGACATGCCCTGGAGGAGATAACCCTTTGGCTCGACAGGCCAAGGAGATGCATGCAGAAATCCATCGAGCAATAGTAACTTTACAAACTGGCTTAATAAGGAAAGGTTTAGAAAAGGATACAAAAAGTTGATCAGACTTGTAAATAGATTTTGTTTTATGCAAATAAAAATGCAGTTGCCTGTGAACATCAAGCAAGTGCAACTTGTACTCTCCCTTATTCTGGAAATTTGGAAAGAAAACTGGCAAACTGATGACCTGGCTAATATTAGACTCTGATGCCACCTTCGGTAGAAAGGATGCATTAGTCCGCAATGACAACCTAACTTTAAGGAATACCATATAAGGGGACTTCATAGATAAGACTTGGATCTCAGAAAACCTCTTGGCTAAGGTAATCTCAACTAAAAAAGTAATCTTCCATGACAGAAACTGCAAATCAACTGTGGCTGCTGGTTGGAAAGGGGGAGAAACCAGGGTCTGCAACACCAAAGTGAGATCCCAAGGGGGTGTTGGGTCTTTAACCGGAGGCCTGAGGAGGAAGGTACCTTTCCAAAAGGCCTTACAAAGCTTGAAAGAAGCCAAAGAAGCCGAATTCGTGCCTATGTAAAAGTTAGAAATTGCTACCAACTACACCTTAACTGTAGAGAAGCTAGCGCCATGAATAAAAATATCGACCAAAAACTCCAAAATGGCCGGAACTGGCACAGTGACGGGAATCTAGGTCATGCTGAAAGGCCCAGATAGAGAAACACTTCCATTCACTCCAATAAACCTTCCTTGTGGATGTGTGCGCCGTTACCAATATCTTGACAGGAGAAGACAGCCGTGAGTGCTCACTATCATGGGAACTGGAGCAGCCAAGCTGTGAGCTTAAGGCTAAGTCTGGGTAAGAGATCCCGGAGGAATGTTTGATCAGATCCAGAACTGGATCTAGTGTCTAAAGTGGACATAATGCATGAGACCACAAAGAGGGGAACAAAACTTGGTGAGGCCAGAGAGGGGCAATGAGGACCACTGAGCTCCCCAGCTGTCGAGCTTTCTGAATTAACTTGGATATTAGAGGAAGCGGAGAGTAACCATACAGTAGACTGGAGGGCCAAGCATGAACTACAGCATCTCTGTCAGGCTCCCGAGAATAGACCTGCTGACCCTGTCCTCTAGAATGCTGGACCTACCTAAAATGTGCTGTCCCACCAGAAATGGCCAGTGGAGATAGCCCACTCCTACAAACTCACAGCTTTGTGACAGAGGCGATATGATCTGGTTTCCATCTGTTTGCTGATGTACCAGACTACTGACATATTGTCCACCTGTATGGAAAAAGTCCCTGGAGGAAGACAGGCATGTAGTGCTTGCAACACCAGAAGAACCACCCTCATTCTCCAGGAGGCTGATATGCAGAATGGTCCCCAGGGAAGACCACGTGCCTTGGTCTGTCCTTCCCATGCAATGTCCCCCCAACCTGAGCAGGGGGGTGTCCGTGGTCACCATGGTCGTGGAGGAGGGAAGAACAGACAACCCTGAAGGAGGTCTGGAGATTGAAGCCTCCAAAGAAGGCAGTCCTTGTTAGCATGTGACAATCGAACAGGATAAGACAAGGGAAGGTCTAGCATGGACCACTGAACAGGTAAGGTCCATTGAAGAACCCTCATATGAAGGTGTGCTGTCGAAATGAGAGTGATCGTGTCAGCCATGGACCCCAGCCATGGACACCAACACTCAAAGAACTGAATCTGCTGGGGAAGTTTGGCTTGAAAGATGCAACTCACATGATATTGGAGTGATAGTAGTCTGTCGGGAGGCAGAAACACATTGCCCTACATAGTGCTATTCGGGCTCTTATCAAGTCGAGAACCTGCAATGCTGCCAGCTGAAATTTGCTGAGGTTTATGGTAATGCCCAGGTATTGGGCAGTCTGAAGAAGATGATCCCAGGCTTGAATTTGTCGATGCCTGGAGGGAGCGGAAAGGAGCCAATCGTCCAGGTAGTGGAAGACCTGAAAGCCCTGCAGCTGCAGGTGAGCCACCACTATGGCCATCACTTGGGTGAACACCTGGGGACAGTGGTGAGCCCAAAGGGGAGCGCTCTGAACTGAAAATGATTGGCTCCCAGCCAGAAGGAGAGGAACCTCTGTGATTGTCTGTTCATCCTGCTATGATAATACGCATCTCGGAGGTCCACTGAGCACATCCAGTCATTTATCTGCAAGAAAGGCAGAATGGACTGAAATGTGACCATCGGGAACTTCGTCTTGGCAACCTACATGTTCAGCATTGAAAGATCCAGAATGGGTCTTAAGTCCCCCGTTTTCTTTGGCATCAAAAAGAACCTGGAATAAATGCCTAATCTGGATTGGTCAGGGGGGGGGGCTAGATGACTCCTTTTTTGAGCAGCCTGGAAACTTCTATGGCTGCCTGTTCTCACTGCACCGGTGAAACATCCAGGAGGTTTGGGGGCTGAAGAAAGGGGATCGAGTATCCTCTGGATATTATCTGCAGAACTCAATGAACATTTGCTACGGACTCCAAGGTTGTTGGGTGCAGAGATAGGCGGCCCCCCCTCTGCCTCCAGAGACGAGCAGTAAGGCAACCCTTCAGGGCTGCTGCGAGGGTCTGTCTGGGAATGGATCCAGAGACCCTTGGTTCCTTGGGCCCCCTCTGCCATGGGGGAGGAGTCTGTCATATCCCACTCTGCCTCTGGAGGAACGTGAATCCTGAGCGTCCTGAGAAGAGCCCTACGATTTCCAGAACCATATCTTCTTTACCCCAAGCCAATTCTTGGAGAAAGATCGCTGCAGGGTAGAGAAGCAGATCCCAACAGCAGACAAAGTCTTTCCGTCCTTCTCGCTCTGGACTAAGGTATCTCTAAATGTTTTACCAAACAAGGTGGAACCATCATAGGGAACATTCATAAGTGATGCCTTGAAAGGCTCCAAGAAAGCACAAAGTCAGAGCCAATCATAACGCCTGATGGCAACACCTGTCCTAGTCACCCTAGAGGCACCTTCCATAGCATGTGATAGGAGCTAAATATGGATGTAAGGGTGGCCATATGGGAGGAGATCACCTTCTTCTCCTCAGTCGACATGGACCCTGAGGCAGACTCAGCGACCTCTTTGACCAGGTCCCTCTGTAGTCTGATGATATGTGCCAAGTAGTTCAGCACATGTAAGGCAAACGTGGCTGAGGCGTAAGCCCACTTCCCGAAACAGTTCGTGGCCCGAGCCTTCCTGTCTGGAGGACGGATTGTAGAGCTCTCTTTTTTGGTGGCCACATCAACCACCACAGCATCGACTGGGGATCCCTTTGACCAATGCTGCCTATCTGATGGGGCGCTGAGTATGCTTGGGGATAGGCACACATCATATCTGCTTCCTTCCATGCCCTAGATGAAATCAGATCCACAAGGGGATACATGAGAGGGGACACCCAGGAGGTAGACGGTCCTGTACCAAACGCCTCCAGGAATACCGATTCATCTGGGTTGGGCTTCTGGGTGATCCACTCACTATGCTGACGCAAGATTTCCATGATGTCTCCCAAAAGAGACATCCTCCGGGGGGGAACCCCTCTCTTTCCTTCAAGTCGGTATCTTCTGTAAGGGACTGCAGTGGGGAGTCCAAGTGTCTCTTCTTGCACGTGTGCTTCTGAGGGAGATCCTCAGGGGGAAATTCTGAGGAGGACACAGAAGTCTCGGGGAGTTCCCGGGGAGAACCTCCTGGAGCAAAGTGGCAACAGGCTGTCCCTGAGGGGGCAGGATGGCAGACTTTGCCAGAAAGAGAGGGGAGCAAGGATGGACTCAGAGAATTATAGTGTCATGGGTATCAAATGGGCTAAGAGGACCTTCTCCACCACATCAAAAGCAGAAGGCGAATGGATCCCCAAAGTGGGGATGACCAGGGCTAAATTCATTGCCCCTTGAGCTGACAAAAGAGTTGGAGCTGAGCCTTCTGGTGCTAAAAACTCAGAGAAGAAGAAGAGACAACTTCGAAGGGCTTGAAGTCAATGCTTTCCCCTCAAAGACGATGCCCTGGGTTCGGCTCTAAGAGCTAGTCGGCTCCAAACACGTCAGAGCCGATCCACTCAGGGCAAATGTTGGTGTCGAGGTACCTGGAACAAATGGCACCGACTCCTTGACACCGGGGAACCTCAGACAGAACAACTCTAAACCAGGGGTCAGATCAGAGAAGGAGTAATTGGTAAGGAGGAGGAGTGTATGGAGATGGCAGGACTCCCAACTGAATCTGGGCTCAAATGAATTTCTACATCATCCTATCCACCTTGGCTTCCAACGGACTCTGAGAGGACCGGATGGAAGAGAGCACAGACCTAGGCCTGGAGAGGGGGCAGGGAGAGGGCAAGAAGGGAGATTGGGCCTGAGTGAACTTCAGCAAAAAGCGAAGCTAACACATGCTCGGATCAAGGGGGGTTTGGTCAGGGGCTCAGCCAAAGAAGAGTAGGCAGGGCACTATTTTCTAGGCTGATCCTGCTCCTTATGGTGGTGTTTCTCTCTGTCCCCGGCCTTCTTGGTGGGAGGTTGAGTCCCAGAGGCTAGGCAGAAGAAGATGAAGCAGAGCCCTCAGAAGAAGGAGGGAGAAAGATGACTTTAAAATGAACTTACTCCTCCTGTCGATCAATGAACAGGGGTTGAAGCCCATTCAGACTGAGCAGGAGGAGTCCAGGTGTGGAATACACAGGCATACTATGCACAGAGTGGGGTCATTTGAAGGTAGTAGTTTATGACCACACTCTGCGCATTTCCAAAAGGCCGGCTTGGGGATCTCAGACATGGCTATAGGAAACAAGTCAGACACACATACACAAACAGACAGGCAAGAGAGCAAGACAGAGCAAAGGTTTTTTTTTTTTTTTTAAATATATATATATATATATATATATATATATAACACACATACACACACACACACACACACACACACACACACACACACACACACACATATAAACAGAACCGACACCTGAATGCAAAAAGGGGTAGGGTGAAAAAAGGTGAGAAAAAGATGAAAGAAGCAAAAAAAATGTTTCACTCACCCACTAAGGAAACTCGGAGACGAAGGATCACGCTGCTGTTTGAACGTGCGGCAAATGAGATCTGCAGGAAAGTGGGAGACAAAGGCATTACAGGTAGGGATGAGCATAGAGCTTAGATCCAAAGCTGAATTACGCGGCCAAGTCAGTTCTGTGGCCGGATCCGGGTCCCTCAAGGGGAAGATCAAATGAGAACATCATCAGATCATGACATTTCTGCAATGAATTTCTTTGACACAAAGCTTCCTGCTTTATATCCAATAATCTTTCCCCAGGATTCACGAAGCCTCCATGTAACAGTTATAACTCTTACACGGAGGCTGCAGTTAAACGGAGTGATGTCAGCATGCTTTGCATATTCATGAGAGCATGCTGAATCACACCTAAGTCTAACACGGTCCGTGTAAGACAGTAGGGGGCGTGTCCGTAGGCTGAGCCCTGCAAGCAGACATGCACCCAGAAGTATAAAAGTGCCCAAAGTAAACACCCACAACAGAGTCCACGGAAATGTGAATAAACACAACACAACACATGCCCCCACAGACTATGAACATAAAATATATATAAATGAACATGTTATATATTTTTTAAATTGTAAAGATGTTTAACCGTGAGTGCGCTGTTTGCTGGCGTGCCGTAAGCGCAGCTACAGTTAGCAGTCAGTGGGAAAGCATATAAGAACTAAATATGCAAAATAAGCCAGGAAGCAATAGCGTAGTGGTAGAGATGTTGGCTGAAGAGCAGGCATTCATGGTTCGAGCCCCCACAACACCAATTTTTTTTTTTTCAAAATAAGCAGGAAACAAGTCCCTGACAAATATGTACACATAAAACCACAATATATGTAAAATGTAATGAAATAGCCCATTTATATTGAAGACGTGAGGTAACAAAAGAAGAAAAAATGCCAGATGTGCTCATAGCTGAGCTACAGTTTAACAGAGTGAGTGCATGTGCCCGTAGATGAGCAGTGGTTTAACTGGTGCAAAATGAGTGCCCGTAGCTGAGCAGTGGTTTAACATGCTAAATCTATGTGCCCCTAACTGAGCTGAGCGTAATATGCGTGCCGATAGCCAAATGAGGCTTAAACCAGCGTACCGCGCAAATGAGCTAACCGACGGGCAACGTTGAGCAAGCCGTATCAAAACTGCCTTTACACAGACACACCCCTCAGCATGTCTAGACAGTCATGAAAAATAAAAAGCAGTGGCCAGGTTCGAACCCAGGATACTATACACCATAGTCAAGGTACAGAACCACTAAGCCATGACAGCAGTACCTGTAAATGCAATAATAGCTAATATATAGGAATGAATACAAACTAGAGCATGACAATGCAGGTTTACTGAAGTTGATACAATTCCAAAATGGCCAATCACAGATATGTGCGGGAAAAACGGACTATATAAGCCCCATAGGCAGGAATACACAGCATAAACGATTGTAGAACTGACCTGCAGACAGAATGACAGGAGTAGGAGAGGGTAGTTGCTTTCGAGCACAGAGGTGGGGTGTTGAGGAGTCCAGGTACATGGTCTGGCTCCTAGTCCATAATCATGAGGCCCAACTCATGCAGGGCCAGGTCCTCTGGGGAGCATACAAGGCTGAGGCGTGGGACCGGTTGGCTCATGATCTCACCAGTGCCACAGGGATTCCAAGGACTGGTGAGCAGGTCCGTCACCACCATGCGGACCTGAAGAGACGCAAGCAGGACCAACTGAACCTTTGGATCCAGGAGGCCCGGCAAACACCCAACGCCCCACTACTGAGTAAGTAACATTTAATTATGTATGTAAGAAATTAAACTAGCTGATATTATGGAGATGTGTATTCCAATATTACTTCATTTATATTACAGCTGCAGGTGTCCGTTCTGCGAACCGCAGAGCCTATGGCGATAGGCTGGTGCGGTTGCGCCACCAGGCAGGTCAGTAATCCACTACCAGTAACTGTAAAGAAATATAAAAGTATGACAGTCAGCAAAAGAGTGCAGTGTAGTCAGTAAGGAATAAAATCTGCAAGTAACAGTGTGAAAGTGTATGAAAGTATTGCTTGATTACAAAAGTGTGTTTCAGCCTGTAAGTGTAACCTAAACATGAAACTGTCCGACATATATTCTGAAATAAAAACGCCCTGCCTGTAAGAAAATAGTACACAACCTGCAGCAGGCTGAAAAGTATAGCTGCAGAAGATGATGAAATCACATGTGTGAAATATATCCCAGTAGAAATACTGAAACATGACAAGTGAGACTGCTGGAAAGGATTGTAATAACTACTGGTAAAACATGTCAATAAAGCCTAGAAGTACCATCCCGAATAGTAAAATGAAAGCAAGTGAGAGAGTGTGAGAAAGTGTCATGAATCCAGCAATACAGTAGTAATAACCCCTGAATAAAGTATACTGCAGTCAAGACAGAATGAAATGCATATGAGATTCAAAACCAAACAGCAAAATCTGTTCAAAGTGTTGCTGCATCTGGAATGTGTATCCCAAAATCTGGATATGTTGCTCTCAGTCTGCAATATGCAGATAGGATGTTTGTCTGATATACCAAACATCCACACTTGTCTACAGCTATATAAAGCAAATGTAGCAGGATGATGTAGCTGAACAAAGCTAGATATGAATGTGTATGAAGAACCATAAAATGTATATTGATGTTGCAGTAACAGTCCTATCACCAAGTTGAAATAGTTATCATATAGGAAACTGTAGTTAGAACAGTAGTGTGTATATAACTGTAGATATTAGAAATGTACAGCATATGTATTGTTATTCAAAGGTGTTAATATTACTTTCTTCACCCCACCCTATAACCACATATAACCCATTCCACGTGAAAATGGTATGTGCAATCACAATTAACACCCCTGGACGTTTGTCCTGTTGGGTCATATATATTTGCATGTCTGTTGATGCATCTGTCTTGTTCATACATCCACACCTGATGGCCTGTTGCCATCAATTACCCTGCATGTTGTTGGACTGTGTATTTCTGTTCAAATTATGCATGTGTTATGCACGCTGTTCAATGGTGTGAATATCTGGGTGTATGGTTAATGGGAATACTAATGCATGCTGTTACAACTAATTGTGAATGGTATTATATGTCACTAACCCAAACTGTCATGACATAATGCAAAACATAGTACAACAGGGAAGGCGGGTTCCAGCGGACCCACCTCTCCCACCTCAGCTGGCGAGTGCACCTGGCACTACTGCCGAGTCCGGACCCTCCTCCGATGGCCCTGTGCCACCTGCAGGTGGAAGCGCTGCAGGGGATGGGGCTCGCCCCCCCCCTCTGCAAGTGTGGCCGGAGGAGAACCACCACTCACCCTCCGTAGCATCCGGACTGTGGTGCGTGGGGAGATTCGGGACTCTGTTCTCGAGCCCCTACGCCAGCTCGAGGCACGGGTGGCGCAACTAACGGGCATGCCTGTTGCCCCGCCTACACAGCCCCCAGCACAGCCCCATCCTGGGCAGTGAAGGAACAGTGGCAACTGCCTATGGGTGGGGATATCAGTTCCACTGTTGCCATCTGTGGGCTCATGGGCTCTGGATATCCAAACCTCCGTCCCAGTCAATTGCGTAACCCCCCCACACGTGTCATACACCGCCCTTGTATGCGTCTTGTTTGTCTTGTCTGTTTACCTACCCAACCTACCTCCCCAGCTGTACCGACTTCCTTCACCTGACATACCACTCTCACCTGAAAAAAAAAAAAAAAGGGCACTCTGTACCCACAAAAAAATTACGCCCCATACATAGCTGCCCATTTCGCACACATGTCTACTGGACATGGAACCTATCAATTACAATTGGCTGTACAACAAGTATTATTGCTGTCCTGACACCTCTCTCAGGGGTGGAAGGTTTCAAATGTCACACCAAATTACATACATATGCACAGCTGTTGCTGATGAAGAAATGGGCAGCTATGGGCCTTACCTACATCCCTCCTGCACATCCCAAGCTTGTTTCCCTACTGTCTTACCCTCTTTGTGACCCCTTTTTCACCACTTTCCTGTCTCCCCGTTTTCTTTTCTTTCAAAGAAAATAGCGCGGGTGTGCACAAGAGTAAGCACGTTTAAGCGGTTGTAAGCGGGTGTGCGCGGAGCTAACCGCCAGTGCGCATGCATGAGCTCCGCGCAAACCAGCGCTAACCCGGTTACAACTGCTTAAAAGTGCCTTAGTCACTTTGATTGACAGGTCCTGTACTCAGCTCAAAAGCAAAATAAAATTCCACTGTGAGTCCCGAACCCAGGACCTTGGAAACAGTAGTCTGCATGACTTACCACTAAGCCATGACTCTTATACAAGAACATTGTGCTAAAATAAATATATCATGTAATAGTAGGAATGAATGTAAAGGGAATACAGATGTGTAGTACACAAAGCATGCCATTTAGAATTACTATCAAAACTAGTGGATTTCCATAATAGTAGTGTGTGAACAGAAACAGCCATGCTAGGTAATAATGTCACTATAGCACCTTTCAAGCCACACACATACTCACAGTAGGATAAGCACTGCCCATACCCCACAACCTCTTACAGGAACACATCTGGACCAAGTAATAAAATATGTGGAGCAAAGGCCCAAAACCAGGGACACATTACAAATAATGTTACAACAAATGCAGACAGTTCAGAGAGTAACAGGGTCTGCACTTTGTGGGATGTTTGGAAGGGTATGCAGTCTGAAACTTGAATGTTTGTCACCATATTCTGGCTTGAACCCAGAGTGACTTGCCAGAAAAAGGTGTGCATGAGATATTGACCAAAATATGAGGCAGAAATGTGGACAAGCTGCAAATATCTGTACACATGACGGGTCTGACACCACCATATTTGAATAGTTAAGAGCCTAGACATAGCAACAGTGAATGACTTACAGGGATGCCCCACAGACCCCATGTGAAATGTACAAACAGTAGGCAGAAAGGTGTAACACATGCAATGGTAACTATGGAGTCCTGAAAGTATTCATCACTTGCATGGCAGAAAAAGTGTAGTAATACATATGCTCATGCCAACCCACAGTCACAACTGCAGCATACCAGACATTTTAATGGGTGTACCCCACTGATATGTACCATTCCATGAGGCACATAACAGTTGAACCTGAAAGTCTCTGGGGCCTGCTCAGCAGCATACTCAAATACCCAAATAGATGTCAAGGCCCACACCATGGCCAGACCACACTGCATGCTGTAACACCCTAGCAGATATAGCAGGCATTCCAAGGTGTGAATGTACATGGAAAATAGGAAAGCTACAGCAGCACACTACAGTCAAGACACCTAGCAGGCATACAAGTAGTGACTGTAAAGGGCAACTATTGAAGCCTTAGCAACAAAGTGCAAGCAAAAGTGAAAGGAAAGCACACACACACACATTAACAGTAGTAGTAGTTGTAGGTGTCAGTGTACATACACAGTTTGTAAAGGAAACTGGAGAAATGAATGGAGGAATGTTAATCTACAACACACCTGGAAATATGAGAGAGATACCAACCTTTACACTCACAGAACATTGTCCACAGCATAACAGCATGGTCCCTGTCCTTAAAATCTGAAAGGGCTACGCCTATCTCACATACCTTTTTATAGCACTGTTCTGAAATCACAGTGAGAACTGCAATCAGTACACAACTGGCTGCATGCAATTAGCAAATGCTGGCTAACAATTGGTGCAGAGGCCATCACATGGGCATATGTAGATACCTACAAAAGTATGCTGTACTCCCAGTCCACACATGCAATACTTTCATTGCACCCTGAGAAGGACGTGAGAGACAAACAGACAGAGAGAGAGAGAGAGAGAGAGAGACAGAGACAGAGAAAATTGCAATTAAGCAGACACAAACAAACTGTTCAGCAACAGCTACCTGAAAGCTGAAAACTGGGAAGTGGAGCAGCAGGACAGAGAACCAGACGGCAACACAAGCAACTGTGACAAACACAGGTAATGTAAAGTAATACTATAAAGGTCTACATACTGTGAACCCTCCATATGTGTCATTGGTCAGTATCCATATGTATATGAAGATGTGTAAAGGGCAGGGGACATACAGCAACTATCAGTGAAGGCTGTACATACATTTGTATGTGAGAGCATCTATGTGCACATATCAATGTTGGTTGATTGTAGGTTGTAGTGCCATGTACAAAGTAGGTTTCACAGTTATGTATGTTTAGCACTATGTTAGTGTGTGTATACATTATGGTAGACAAATATGTTGATATACCTATCTAACATATGGATACGTATGTATGTCAACATATGTATGCGTGTATATACATATATATATATATATATATATATATATATATATATATATATATATATATGATATGCATATATGTACACATACATAGAGAGAGAGATGTAGGAATACATAGACAGATGTAGATAGACTATTGTACAAACATATCTATGTAATGCACACATACAGATATAGATATATGTAGATACATATACATAGACAGACTGATCTGACTATCTACAGGTATGACTGTATATGACGACCTGCAACACAGCCTGTCCCACCCCCTCTGTGCCCCCCCTCCACATCTATAGCAATATATGTACATCAATATATATATGTGTATATGTATACAGACATATATATATATATATATATATATATATATATATATATATATACATATAGATATATCTATATACATATAGATATATCTATATACATATAGATATATATATATATATATATATATATATATATATATATATATATAGAGAGAGAGAGAGATGTATATAAATTCTGAGTGAGGCACATGTGTACAGATGTATTGCAACAGGTGTCTGGTGACAAAGGCATGGAGTGAACACCAGTGTCAAAACCGGAGTACCATACCACATTCCAGATCACCTACACCAGTAACCACCAGATATGTGATTGGCTGCCCACCACTGCATGTGTCAGGGGTGAACAGGGTCATAAATGTGTACAGTAGTGGCCCCAATGATATTCACAGTGGCACACTATCCCTGGAATACCTGCACATGGTATGTGTCAGCGGACATGGTGTGTCAGCTATGGACATGTAGGTCGGTGTACCCCTCCACACCACATAATGGATGCCATGCTATGGACCTCACATGACAGTTACAGATATGGAGAAGGACACAGTGACATGTACAACACTGTGACAATGCTCTCAAACACATTACCAATGCACAGTGACTGACAACACCACAGAGTACACATATACTACCCACATAGAGGTTACCACTCCCGGATTTACATATGTAAGCCACACCCATGACAGATGTCCAACAACCATAGTAACAATGAAAATAGACTCCGCGTGTTCAGACCACAATCTTCTTTAATAAACAAAGAGTAAAATTCAATAGATTCAGCGCTATCGTCTGCTGCAAGCAGACTTCATCAGAATAATGAATACACAGTTCCTCTCATTTTTATATTCTTGTATTAAAACAATTAACTACATAATTGTAATTAATAATTAATTAAATCTGTGAATTGAAGCAATTATAACACTAATATTCCGTAAATGCATCACTTCCTTGTATGGTCATGCCACAAAAGGCAGGAAGTGTATGTAAACACAAATCTCTAAAATGCATGCTTTTCTAAATGCTTTGCATCCTACCATTCAGAAATTTCTTTCCTTTCTTTTCCATCCAAAGCAAATTAATGCTTGAATTAAATTAATTACACAGTTTTCTATTTTCTTTTGTAATATGTAATATAATGTAAATATACAAATATAAAATATACGTGTTCACATAATAAACAATTAAATATATGCACATAGGTTTGAGAAAAATAAGTAAATTAAATTACTAACAGTTATTTACAGAATTCATTTGTAGGAACTTGTTTTGATATAATAAATTTACAATTATTTCATACTTATAACATGTAGTTCATGTAATAACCTGTAAAACTATTCATTAAAATTTTCAATAAAAATATCACCCTTCTTAATAATACCTATTATATAGTGTATTAACTTCTCATTATATTTTAATTAATTTTCTTATCTGTTTATATAGAAGTTTAAGAAAAGTCCTTCATCATTTCATTGTTAAAAATTATTAAACGTTTATATCGAATAAAAATGTTAAAATTATCAAATAATGTTCTAATTTTCATTGTTTATGACAGGAAAATCTCACCAAAGAACTAGACAATATAACAATATTAAAACTCAAATATAAAATTACTGTGACATAAATAACAGTGTATAATTTACATGAATCTTATATAAAATATGAAATTGATTTATGTTGTTATGTATCCAAAACACTGATGCAAAAGGTCTGATGCAAAAAGTAGTGTGGGGTGGAATTGATAATAGTATCACCCATAATACTTTAAGTTAAATAATATAAAATATAATTATGTATATTGTATATGCCTTCATTAAAAATATGTTACTTAAATTAACATATTTTTTGTTGCTTATTTGTTGATTTAACTTTTAAATCCTTGAGGCCTTATCTATTAATATGGGTTTAATACTTATATATTCATTAAGCCCTGGAGGGGTATTTGATCTTAACAATAATTGCCATCTCATTTCTTTCTGCAACAAAACATTTTTAATATTACCCCCCCTGGTGTCCTTTTTAATAATTTCCACAATTCCAAACTTAAAATCTGTAAAACTTTCACATTCCAAAGAATGTTTAAACAAGGCGTTGGTCTCCTTTCTCCTTTTAATATCGTGGGTATGTTCAGAATTCTCTCTCTGAGAGTCCTCTCAGTCTTACCCACGTAAAACGAGTCACATTTAGAACAAGTAGCCAAATATACCAACATCCTGCTCCTGCAGTTACCTTTACTAAATGTTATCTTACTTTTTAAACTATTCTGAAGTGTGATTTCTACTAATGAATTAATATATGCACACTGCCTGCATCTGCCACATTTTGTGGTACCTTTCTTTTGGTCATTATTATTTGCCTCGGCCTCAAAGATTCTTTTAAAATTTTTTGCAGTTTTATATGTAAAATTTGGTTTTTTTCCAACCACTTCATAAATGTCTTTATTAGTTTTAAAAATACTCCAATTATTTCTTATAATCCCAGTAAAACAATCTGAGAAGCCATTATATTCAACAATGCACGCACTTTTGTAATCTATCTTTTCATCAGTGTTCGTGTTGTTAGGGATAAATCTTTCACCTAATAATGGTTTAAATTTTGTACCCCAACCCTGATATACTTCTGTTAAAATGTCACCTACAAATTGTGTTGGATACCCCCTTTCTATAAATTTTTCCAATAAAAAGGAAAACTCTTTCTCCAAGTCTTGTTTTTGGGAAGTCATTCGTGCAATCCTTACAGCTTGACCCTTGACTATACTTTTCTTTTGGTGTAGAGGGTGTTGGCTGTTGAATTGCAAATAACTATTACACCACGTTTCCTTTCGAAAAATGTTAGATTTAAAGCCACTGGTTATCTTACTTAAGGTGATATCCAAGTAGTTTATATTTTGCTGTTCAATCTCATGGGTGAAGGATAAGAAGGTAGTAGTTTGATTTATATAAGACATAAAGTCTTTTAAGTCGTCAGGGCTATCTTCTTCCCATAATAAAAAGATATCATCTAAAAATCTCAAATATATCTTTATATTTTTCATATATGGGCTTTGAAAAATATTTTCTTCCTCCCATCCGAGAAGTACCATATTTGCATATATGGGGGCACATGCTGCCCCCATGGCTACTCCAGTGACTTGTTTATAATATTCTCCTTGAAACATTATAAAATTATTGTCGAGGACCATTTCTGTCAGCTCTATTAATAATTTTCTATTGTCATCTGTTGTATTGTAGTGTTTGTACACACTATTCTCAAAGTATTCAAACCCTTCGTTTCTAGGAATGCAAGTAAATAAATCTTTCACGTCTATTGTCACTAATTTTATTGTTTCTGACCATAGGTTATTGGTGATTTTTCCTAAAAAATCCCACGAATCTTGTACCAAATGAGTTTGATTTTTCACAATTTCTTTCAAATGGTAATCAATATAAACTGCTAGGGGTTGGGTTTTTGATCTTTTTGCTGACACTATAGGACGAAAGGGAGGTTTGAAAATATTCTTATGTATCTTAGGTATTGCAAAGATATGTGGTATATAAGGATATGTCTGCTTTAAGAAATTGTATGTTTCCTTCCTAATTCTAGTATCTATTAGATATTCTTCCAACCAACTGTCGATTCTGCCGTAGGCAATTTGTATTTCATTATACGATACTGTGGTGTAGGTCTTTTCATCCATTAATAATTCTGTTAATATATTGTTATAAACTTCTTGACTAAAAATGACCATTCCACCACCCTTGTCAGGTTGCATAAACCTCAAGTTTGTATCTTTTATTAAATTTTTCATCAATGTTGTTTCTTTTTCATTTAAATTCATATTTTTATGCAACCTTTTAGATTTTTCATAAGTATCGTAGATGTCGTTGGTTACTATAGCTTCAAAGGTCCCTATCAAAGGGTGTAATGGGGGATTGTAAATACTACTTCTACTAGGACCTTGGCCACAACTTGAGGGTTCGTTTTGTAATATATTCCCAAGTTGTTTCTGTTTACACATTAGTTTCAAATTGAGTTTTCGTAAAAATATTTTTAACTCCAATAAAATATTGGCTAAATCCCCACATGTTGTTTTAACAAATTTAAACCCCTTTGAAAATAAATCAAAGTGTAGTTTTTCCACTTTCAGATTTGTGTAATTATGAATTTTAAATCCTTTGTATGTCTGTGTTATACCATTCTCTTCAATATATATTCCTTCTATCTCCCTCTCCTCCCTCTGGTTCTCCATGCTAGTTCTCCCCCTTCCCTCTCCTCTACAAAACCCTGTGGACCAGGATCCGAGGGGTTTCGTTGCTTGTTTGCTAGCCTTTCCGACCTTCGTGGTCCTAAAAAAGCTTCAATGTCCTCTTGAAATGTGTCTAATTCATCCAGGTGACCATTTCTTGTTTCAAACCTTTCCTGGATTTCTACCCTCCTATTTCTTCCTACTTCTTTGTAATGACCATTTGTTACCTTATGTCCATTTTTTTCTTTTTGATTAATCTTGCTTTTCTGAAAGGGGAGTGGGTAACTATTACCTTTTTTATATTGTTCTCTATCTCTGGTCAATTTTCCTTGTTTTCTCAAATACACTTTCTCTATTTTTTCTTCCACTCTTTTTAAAATTTTCATATACAAATTTTCATAGTCTTCAAACAACAAGTCCCTAACAATACCACTCTGACATTCATTTACTTCATCAAGTAATTTTTTAAGCTTTACTTCATTGTATTTTATCAATTTAGACATCAATGCAAAACCACAATCATCGAAAAAAGTTTGCATATCATTTATCACATTCTCAGTGTAGTGAATCCCAAAGGGGTATTTATAAAATCTGAGTCCCTGTGGGACTATTTTGTGTGTCAAACATTTGTGCAAATAGTTATTATCAATTTGTAAACATTTATATTTGTACAGTATTTTTTCAAAATAAAACAATTTATCCCTTAGAGTCATTTCCCGTTCATTGTCTTTATTGTCTGGACATTCATTATAATCACCGTTATGAACATTAGCATTTGTTGTTCCATCAAATGAAAATACTTTCTCTAAAATGTTCTTGTAATTGTCTTTACCACGTCCGCCATTAAGCATCCGGCGCGTTTTGGTAGTATTTTCTACCGTGTTAGAAGAAATATGCGAGCTAAATGGAACAGTACCTTTTTGTAGATGTTTAGTTTTATCGCCCCCACCGGCTCTGTTTCCTTCCACTTGATTATCTTCCACGATGTTACCCTGGGTATGTGCTCCACTAGGCTCCCCTTCAAACGATTGTCCATGATTTCGCGCTTCTGGTCCTGCCCCGGTCTTCTTACCACCATAACTCCGAACCTCAGAGCGTGGAGATGACGTTAAAGGCTGCGCTACTTGATGACCAACGGTGCCTGTGTTCTTCCTTCTCACGGTTGCCGGTTCATCTTGTGAAAAAAGTTCTATCAATTTAGTGAGATCTCCTCGTAATGTTGAGATCTCTTCTCTCAAACGGGAAACGAGACTTTATGTCTTATATAAATCAAACTACTACCTTCTTATCCTTCACCCATGAGATTGAACAGCAAAATATAAACTACTTGGATATCACCTTAAGTAAGATAACCAGTGGCTTTAAATCTAACATTTTTCGAAAGGAAACGTGGTGTAATAGTTATTTGCAATTCAACAGCCAACACCCTCTACACCAAAAGAAAAGTATAGTCAAGGGTCAAGCTGTAAGGATTGCACGAATGACTTCCCAAAAACAAGACTTGGAGAAAGAGTTTTCCTTTTTATTGGAAAAATTTATAGAAAGGGGGTATCCAACACAATTTGTAGGTGACATTTTAACAGAAGTATATCAGGGTTGGGGTACAAAATTTAAACCATTATTAGGTGAAAGATTTATCCCTAACAACACGAACACTGATGAAAAGATAGATTACAAAAGTGCGTGCATTGTTGAATATAATGGCTTCTCAGATTGTTTTACTGGGATTATAAGAAATAATTGGAGTATTTTTAAAACTAATAAAGACATTTATGAAGTGGTTGGAAAAAAACCAAATTTTACATATAAAACTGCAAAAAATTTTAAAAGAATCTTTGAGGCCGAGGCAAATAATAATGACCAAAAGAAAGGTACCACAAAATGTGGCAGATGCAGGCAGTGTGCATATATTAATTCATTAGTAGAAATCACACTTCAGAATAGTTTAAAAAGTAAGATAACATTTAGTAAAGGTAACTGCAGGAGCAGGATGTTGGTATATTTGGCTACTTGTTCTAAATGTGACTCGTTTTACGTGGGTAAGACTGAGAGGACTCTCAGAGAGAGAATTTACGAACATACCCACGATATTAAAAGGAGAAAGGAGACCAACGCCTTGTTTAAACATTCTTTGGAATGTGAAAGTTTTACAGATTTTAAGTTTGGAATTGTGGAAATTATTAAAAAGGACACCAGGGGGGGTAATATTAAAAATGTTTTGTTGCAGAAAGAAATGAGATGGCAATTATTGTTAAGATCAAATACCCCTCCAGGGCTTAATGAATATATAAGTATTAAACCCATATTAATAGATAAGGCCTCAAGGATTTAAAAGTTAAATCAACAAATAAGCAACAAAAAATATGTTAATTTAAGTAACATATTTTTAATGAAGGCATATACAATATACATAATTATATTTTATATTATTTAACTTAAAGTATTATGGGTGATACTATTATCAATTCCACCCCACACTACTTTTGCATCAGACCTTTTGCATCAGTGTTTTTGGATACATAACAACATAAATCAATTTCATATTTTATATAAGATTCATGTAAATTATACACTGTTATTTATGTCACAGTAATTTTATATTTGAGTTTTAATATTGTTATATTGTCTAGTTCTTTGGTGAGATTTTCCTGTCATAAACAATGAAAATTAGAACATTATTTGATAATTTTAACATTTTTATTCGATATAAACGTTTAATAATTTTTAACAATGAAATGATGAAGGACTTTTCTTAAACTTCTATATAAACAGATAAGAAAATTAATTAAAATATAATGAGAAGTTAATACACTATATAATAGGTATTATTAAGAAGGGTGATATTTTTATTGAAAATTTTAATGAATAGTTTTACAGGTTATTACATGAACTACATGTTATAAGTATGAAATAATTGTAAATTTATTATATCAAAACAAGTTCCTACAAATGAATTCTGTAAATAACTGTTAGTAATTTAATTTACTTAATTTACTCAAACCTATGTGCATATATTTAATTGTTTATTATGTGAACACGTATATTTTATATTTGTATATTTACATTATATTACATATTACAAAAGAAAATAGAAAACTGTGTAATTAATTTAATTCAAGCATTAATTTGCTTTGGATGGAAAAGAAAGGAAAGAAATTTCTGAATGGTAGGATGCAAAGCATTTAGAAAAGCATGCATTTTAGAGATTTGTGTTTACATACACTTCCTGCCTTTTGTGGCATGACCATACAAGGAAGTGATGCATTTACGGAATATTAGTGTTATAATTGCTTCAATTCACAGATTTAATTAATTATTAATTACAATTATGTAGTTAATTGTTTTAATACAAGAATATAAAAATGAGAGGAACTGTGTATTCATTATTCTGATGAAGTCTGCTTGCAGCAGACGATAGCGCTGAATCTATTGAATTTTACTCTCTGTTTATTAAAGAAGATTGTGGTCTGAACACGCGGAGTCTATTTTCATGGTTTGTTGGATTTCTATACAATTTTCGAGAACCATAGTAACAACCCACACCATCCACAACCTAAATGTCTGCTGTGTGTCGTCCGTGCCACTGCAATAGAGTGCACATGTGGAGGTAAAAGTTCCTACCCACAGATAAGACATACCCTGCAATAAACCACACAGTGTTAAGAAGCAAGACTCCCCATGAGTACGTCACACATACCCCTGCTGAATGTTAGTCAGATAGGTAATATGCCATATGAGTCACCCTGTGTAACTGTGTGACAGCAGCAGGTACCATCACACCACATGTGTCACAATGGTCAGGGTAGCAGAACAGTACGCTGCTGTAGTCCCAGGGGCAATAGCATATTGTATAGTATTGTATTGTAATGTAATGTACTGTATTGTATTGTATTGGTATGTTGAGGTGCCTCCTTCATGGAGTGGAACCACTGCTGCTGTGCGCCAGTGTACAGGTACATATCCTGTAGTCAGGCTAGTGTTACATAGCACTTCTATATGTGTGTTTAGCTCCTGTCAGAGTTTATGTAGCATGCAACTGGGGATACCATCAGGTCCCATTCATGTTGTGTATTCTGCTGTCCTGAGGATGGCTCTCACCTGGACATCTGTGATGACAGGGAGGGTACAGTCAGCTGGGATAACTATGTCTTATTTTGGGGGAGAGGGTGGGGTGACACCTGCACTGAACCTGTCTGCCACAATGTTGTCAATATCTGTGGTGCCAGTGAAATATGTGTTGTTGTGTACTAACTAGAGGATGGATCCTGACCAGGTCGCTAACATAACTGAAGAAGGCCTTCTGGTTATCTGTAGTGTCCCTCTTGATTTCCCTCTCAAAGTTGCCCATGGATGTTTGTATGATGGAACATAGATCCTTACTAGTGCTGCTCAGACATGCCCTCCCTTTATGGAATTATGCTCTGTCTTGCAGTAGCTTCCATCTTCTGTAATACAATCTGTCTATGGCTGGGGTCCACCAGACAGGATGCTGTCCCTTTGTGGAGAGTGTCTTGGTCATATATGGGATTGCATGATCCATGCATTCTCGGAGATGTCTGTAGAAAGCAATTGTGTAGGGGTCAGCATTGTGGGTTGTATCTGCCACTGGCCCAGTGGGCTGAAAGGATACCATGTCACTGTTACAAAGTGTAAAGTTTGTATCTGTAATGTTATGCACTACAGTCGTTTGTGCTGGTGGTGGAGGTGGGATATGTATATCCAGGGCAATCAGTGTGTGGTCAGCTCACAGTAGTTGATGATGTAGGCCATACAGTACCTAGATACAAACCCCAGAGTGAGGAGGTGCTCTTGACCTGAATCAGTGTTCTGACTGCTGGGGTTTGGTAGTATGTCGTATGGAGTGTGCCAGGTACTGTTGCACAGTTGCTGGCTGAGCACTGATACCTGGCCATCTACATGTGTATCCACCAATAGACAGACAGATGCTACATATGTGAGATATGTTGTATCATAACAGTCGAGTAGCATGTGTAGTATGTGTGCCAAATTCTGCTGACATATATTGCTGATACCAGGTTATTTTCTTTCTCAGGTACATGGCCCACCCGCAGAATCCCACCTACTCCACAGCTGAGGATGAGGAGATACACCAGAGCCTGGTGCGGGATTATGCAATACTCTTTTCCCGCACCAGCCAGAATCAGCAGGAGAGGGCTGCACTGTGGCAAGACCTTGTCCGTCGGGTAAATGACATAGGCACGCATAATAGGACATATGAGCAGGTACAACATCACTGCAGTGATTTAATCAGACATGTCCATCAGCGTGTGTCGGATATCCACAGGCAACAGGTCGCCACAGGTGGTGTGGTGGCTACACATCCCCCACTCACCAGACTGGAGGGACTACTCATGAGTGTAGTGGCTCCAGTCCGCCAGCAACAACAACAGCAGCAGACATGCATTATGATGGAGGCTGGAGCCACGCAGCAGCAAGACAGTGAACGTGCAGGTAATATGCCATATGTATAGTTGACTGTTGTGTACACTGGTAGTTAATGCATGTGTGAGGTGTGCCCTTGGTTTGTAGCTGTCACCATAGTATTTAATGTGCAAGTGTGATATCCTCAATATTAGCAGCTGACCTGTGAAAGGCGACTGTTGTACTACTGACCTGTATCATACTCAGTAACAATGGCATAGTTGTGCCCACTGACATTAATTTCTTCACGTCTGCAGGACCCTCTGGTATAACAGCAATGCAGCCTATCCATGCTGGTGAGTGTGTATTAACAATTCCTGTAATAGTGTTGATAGTAATAGTACTATTTGGCTCACTTAGTAGTGCTCTTTGTATGCATGTAGGTGTGTCTGTGTCTGTGTGTTGATATCACACATACTGAGTACTGTACAATTGTGTGAAACTGTGTGCATGTGTGCATGTGTGCACCTGTGCATGTGTGCACCTGTGCATGTGTGCATGTGTGCACCTGTGCACGTGTGCATGTGTGCACCTGTGCATGTGTGCACCTGTGCACGTGTGCACCTGTGCACGTGTGCATGTGTGCACCTGTGCACGTGTGCATGTTTGCATGTGTGCATCACTGGTAATGTGTAGACATTGTAAACTGTGTTTCCTGTTTCCCTCCCACAGGTTCTGTTGCTGCTCTGGTGTCATGTAGCAGGGAACCTGAATCAGGTTCCGTGGGTACTGATAATGATGACATCTGTGTAATGGCACAGGAAAGTATGCCAGGGTCCGCCACTGGTCAGCAGATTGACAGTACACAGCTGTCGACCCCATCAATGCGCACAGTTATCCTGCCAATACACCCTTTGTCACCAATGTCCCTAGGTGATGGACAGCATACAGTGGGCATTGACCAGGGTAATGTGGTATCTGTGGCACATGCCTCCCCACACAGCAGCCATGGGCATGGCCCAGAGATGGTACCACACAGACAGATGTCCAGGGGTTCTCGTGGGAGCATCCGTGGGCGTACTGCCCCTGTCAGACGTGCCCACAGAGGTCTTACAACCTCAGCTATGTTTCGGGCTGTCATGCAGGCACAGTCACGTATGGAATGGTACACCAGACAGGGTCTGAGGGAGCTGACAGCATGTCGCACAGCCATGACTGACAGTATGCGTGACATTGCGGCTGCCATCCATGATTTCACCGATGTCATAGACAGACGTTGTGGGGACATATTAGACCGGTTCCACAACTACATGTCCATGAGCCAGGGCGATGGTGGGCGGTTGAGGCGTCGACGTGGCCGTATGCCAGCAACAGCAGCAGCTGGCAGTCGTCGCGGACGACAACAGGGCCACGGCCGCCCCCGTAGTGCCAGCAGCAGCCCCAGCAATGCTGGGTCTGTGCTGTCATCAGACCGCCCCAGGAGACCACGTGCACGTGGCTCTGGCTGGGCCCGACAGGGATCTGTGTCCAGTCAACGAACACCTGCTTCTGATGACAGTACCCAGTCTGGGTTGGTACTGGATACGGTCCGTAGCACCCCTGCAAGGCACAGAGACACTGATCTGTATGACCTGGCAGGTACAGTCTTTGGCTGTCCACAAACACCAGTATATGGCAGCCATGAGGTGGAACTGTGTGCATCCATACACACATGCGAATTGACAACACCTAGGGCTACCGCACACACTGCATCAACATTGCCCCACCTTCTACTGCTGTCCCTCACCAACACACATACACATACATGTCAATTGGTGGTATCGGTGGCTGACTCAGGCATACCAAGTTCACACCCTGTGCATATGATGAAACTGTGCCACCTCCTGCAATCTGTAACAACTGTGCAGGTACAGGTTAACATGTTGCTGATGCACAGGGTGACCACATAGATGTGTAGTAATAGTATCATGTTGTTAACAGTACTGTGTGCTGAATTAATTGTGGGTATATCACAGCATGCCTGATGCAGTAAGTGTGTGATTGTCATGTCCTGTTGTCTACACCCATGGTAAGTACCATAGTGTATCATCTGCACATGTTGGCATACTGGTGGTAATGATGTCAACAGAAGGCTACATACATAGGTAGCACAGGGGATAAGGTAATGAATGTAGTAATACGCAATGATGGACATGTAAATTGCAAGTGGCATGTTGCCCACACTGGACTCTGCAATGCAGATGTTTGAGGATGTTGATATGTGTGCAGTACTACATGACTGGTACAGGACACACAGGAGCACCCTAGCACTGCATGCTCACATCTCATACCATGCTAGACAGCCCCAACACACAAAACTAACTGTCACAGGAGGGAGAGTCCCCATATATGTCAGGGATACTGTGGTGGCAGGCCAGGTAGCATACATCCTACTAAGTATGGAACCACTGAGTGAAGGCTCAGTGTCTGTTATTTGACATGTGTATTACTGCAGGTATGAGCACATGGGTTTCCATCCAGTTATTGTACATCCTGACAGTACATGGTCTGTACACTTGTGTGCACTGAGACTGGACCCTAGCCATCTGACCCGTGTATTTCCATGTACATGTGCATAGTGCCTGCATATTTGCAGTGTTACCTACTGGAACTGGTACAGCTTGTTTGTTGTACAATGGACTACATGCAGCCCTGTTTACTGTAGCTTTGTTTGCATGCATGTTTGCTTGCAATTACCCTGGAATACTGATCACACCTGCAATGCATAGTTATAGAGCTTCTGTGGACTCCTAGTGCCATCTGCATAGCTTACTATATGTATGTCCATGTCCCACTTGACAGGATGTCACTGTTTGTCCTGTTCACATGTACATTGCCTGAGACACAGTGCATATGACTTACCTGGTATGTGTCCACGTGAGCAGTCATATATGCTACTGCTAACTAATCACAGGCACTACACCTTCACATATTCATCTTCTGTTGAACTACCTGCTTCACTAGGGATGGCCTGCACCTGTCACCCCTGGGCTTTCAGATATTGGCAAAGGCTCTTGCTACCCCATAGTGCCTATGTTAGGCAAGGCTCAAATGACAAACCCACCTTCATAGGTATCACAAGGGATAAGAAACTAAGAGTAATGCTACCCAACGCCAGAAGTCTAAACCTCCAGATGCATGCACCCAAAACACTCCTTGGCATGGAGAACATCGATATCTGTGCAGTAACAGATGCCTGGTTCAGGGCTACTGAGAGCACACCAGCACTACCAGGTTTAACCTGGTTGATTTCTTTGAAACAGTCACCAAGGCCATTGACGAGGAAGGTGGTTCACACAGCCTACCTGGACCTCGCAAAAGCCTTCACAACAATACCCCACTTGGGCATTCTAGAGAAGCTCACCAGCTTAAATATAAGCCCCTATGTCACTAGATGGATTGCACAGTGGCTCAAGGACAGAACCCACATGGTTAGAATTGCTGGAGCCATGCCAGACTCCAAACCAGTTACGAGTTGTGTCCCACAAGGCTCAGTCCTGGGACCTCTCTTGTTTGGTATATATTTATTGAAGGTACAGGCCAACACGGACGGACTGTGGCTGACCAAATATGCAGATGACTGCGAACTGGCCACCATAATCGACTCTCCAGCCAACACAAGCATCTTCCAAAGGGGCATCATAGAAACAGACAACTTGTGCCAGAGCCATGGCCTTCAGCTGAACAGTGTTTAGAAAGGGGAATGTGCATCCTGTAGTCTGTTCACCTAGTTGCCAAAAGGGACATTGTCCTCACACACACTAACCCCCCTCAGCCAAAAACACACACTTGCCGATTGCAGGATTCAAACCCCTATCTGACTATGTTATGACACTCGAGACGGACACATTAGCAGAGTGTGCTATTTGCATTACTGGGAGGTTTCCCTTCTCTTGCTGTACTTATAGGGTGCTGACATCATCAGTGTTTAGAAAGGGAAATGTGCATCCTGTAGACTGTTCTCCTAGTTGCCAAAAGGGACATTTCCCTCACACACAATTGCACACACACTAACCTCCCTCAGACAAACACACACACTTGCCATTTGCAGGATTCAAACCCCTACCTAACTATATTATGACACTGGAGATGGACGCATTAGCAGAGCGTGCTATTCGCATTACTGGGAGGTTTTCCTTCTCTTGCTGTACTTATAGGGTGCTGACATCATCAGTGTTTAGAAAGGGAAATGTGCATCCTGTAGTCTGTTCACCTAGTTGCCAAAAGGGACATTGTCCTCACAAACACTAACCCCCCTCAGCCAAAAACACACACTTGCCAATTGCAGGATTCAAACCCCTATCTGATTATGTTATGACACTCGAGACGGACACATTAGCAGAGTGTGCTATTCGCATTACTGGGAGGTTTCCCTTCTCTTGCTGTACTTATAGGGTGCTGACATCATCAGTGTTTAGAAAGGGAAATGTGCATCCTGTAGTCTGTTCTTCTAGTTGCCAAAAGGGACATTTCCCTCACACACACTAACCCCCCTCAGACAAACACACACACTTGCCATTCGCAGGATTCAAACCCCTACCTAACTATGTTATGACACTTGAGACGGACGCATTAGCAGAGCGCGCTATTCGCATTATTGGGAGGTTTCTCTTCTCCTGCTGTACTTATAGAGTGCTGACATCATCGGTGTTTAGAAAGGGGAATGTGCATCCTGTAGTGTGTTTTCCCAGTTGCCAAAAGGGACATTTCTCTCCCACAGACTTACACACACACCAACCGCACTCACACACACACTGAGCATTTGCAGGATTCAAACCCCTACCTAACTATGTTATGACACTTGTGACGGACGCATTAGCAGAGCGCGCTATTCGCATTACTGGGAGGTTTCCCTTCTCCTGCTATACTTATAGAGTGCTGACATCATCGGTGTTTAGAAAGGGGAATGTGCATCCTGTAGTGTGTTTTCCTAGTTGCCAAAAGGGACATTTCTCTCCCACAGACTTGCACACACACCAACCCCACTCACTCACACACACACACACACACACACACACACACACACACACACACACTGAGCATTTGCAGGATTCAAACCCCTACCTAACTATGTTATGACACTTGTGACGGACGCATTAGCAGAGCGCGCTATTCGCATTACTGGGAGGTTTCCCTTCTCCTGCTGTACTTATAGGGTGCTGACATCATCGGTGTTTAGAAAGGGGAATGTGCATCCTGTGGGGAGGCAGACACCAAGCACACTCTGGCTAAGCTGTCATTCCCTAGGGCAAACAGCCTAGTGTTGACCTCTACACCCATATGTTTAATTGTCAAATGCACATTATTTGTTGCTGGTAGACTGTTTGCACATCTTTATTGCCATAGCATTCCCTGTTTGTATGAACAACTTGTGCATCTGTGGAAGATGTTTGCATATGGGAGGGATCCACTATATCACGTATGTCTCTGTAGTCATTTAAATGTGTGCACTGGGCAGACTGCTGTAATGTGGTTGGTTCCTGGAATAACACATAAAAATACCAGATATGTGTGTCCAACTGCTAAACTGAGATTTGGCCTAAGTGTGTGAGCATACCCAGTTCAGCCTTCCCATGGCATGTTGTCTGACATATGTCTCATTTATCAAAGTGTGTGAGCATGCCCAGTGTGAGCATTCCATATGTTGGACTCTGCAGGCCACCACATTTGTGGATGAGTGTGAACTTCAACAAATATCACCCGTTTATGGTTGTGTGTCATGTTGTGTAGTTACTGTACAACTGCTTTGTGTGTGAACACAACAGGATTATACTGTGCCTGCAGTGTTTGCATGGGATACTTTGCAAACAGTTGTCAACATCCTTTCACACTGACCTAACACTGTAGTACTGTATAGTGTACTGGTAGTACTTTGACTGTGGTGGACAGTATCCTGGGCTTTAGTGCTATCACTGCTTTACATTTCGATAGTGAGCACAACAGCCTGGTTAGGGGCCAGTTGTGTACATCTGACCATGTTGCATTCTGTTCAGATATGAACTACTTAAACCAGGCTTGTCCAACATTGGTAGTGTATTCCATAACATAGGTGTACATTTGCAAACACTAGCGATGTGCCCTAGTCCATGTCTAATGCTAGTTGGAGAGTGTGTTTGTCCTTCAACACACATTGTAAGTGGAGTTTGCCAAGACATATGTCATGGTTAGTATACTGTGCCTCTGTCTACCTGTGACATGACAGTGATACCCAGGATAAAGCTACCATCTCCCATCCACTCATCAAGATTCCTATTGAGGAAGATTGATAAGTGACTCTATGGGTAGCCTGTACTGGGGTTCACTCATGGGTGGGGTGGCTTCTGTGTTATGGATCATGCAGTACAGCTTGTCCTATGTAAGTCAGTGCTGGGGTTCAGGTCTCTCATGTGCATAGCTCACTGCCATTCAGATTGTACAAGGTGCAGCATGTTTATTGATACCAGCAACACAGGCAACACATGGCATCTGTGCAAGCTCTTTGATACTCCTGGTGAGGTACTGTTGGGGACTTTACGGTTGATGGAGATGTCTGCTGAGGTACATCCCACAGGGGCTATTGTAGTCAACTGTACCGCTGATGAAGGATGACTGCAGAGCCACAATGACCTCCCCTTATCTAGATCTGACAACCTTCATGATTAGGTGGGTATATGGTATGTTTCTGTAAACACTACAGCACATGTTTGTCCAATGCAGGATATCTATCACCTTGTGTCCCCAGGTCTCTCATTACATGTTAACTACATAATGGGTTAACACCTATGTGGTAATTGGTGGGCACTTACTGTATATCCACGGGGGTTGACTATACACGTTTCTGCAATTAGCTTGCTGACATGGCTTTGGCACCAGTTGTCTGTTTCTATGTGGCCCTTTTGTGGGATGCTTGTGTCAGCTGGTGGATCATATGTGGTGAGCAGTTTGTAGTTCTCTGCAAACATGTTCGGACACAGTCCTTCCATGTTTGCCTGTACCTATGGGACATATATACCAGACGAGGGAGATCCCAAGACCAAGCCTTGTGGGATGCCAGTTATATCTGGTTTGTAGTCTGACATGGCTGCAGCATGTCTGACCATGTCTGTTCTGTCCTTGGTCTGGTTTGCAACCCCTCTACTGACATAGGGGTTTATATTTAAGCTGGTGAGCTTATCTATAATGAACACGTAGGGTATTGTATAGAAGCCTTTGCAAGGTCCAGCTACACTGTGTGGACCACATTGCCCTCATCAATGACCTTAATGACTGTTTCAATTGAGTCAAACATGTTTAGGGGCAGGATCTGCACTTAAGAAAGCCACACTGGGTAGAGTCCGGTGTCAGTAGGTCCCCAATATCTTTATGTCTGTGGTACATGCTGATCCTTTCCATAGCTGTGCAGACCGAGCTTCTCAGGATTCTGGGGTAGTAGTTTTCAGTATCCATTCAGGCAACACCTTTGTTGAGAAGGACCACTGTTGTTGTACACTGCTCTTTGGGTACATATTCTGTGGTAAGGCTGACATTGAGCAGTAGTGTGGTTTGGCATTCCATTCATCTTGGAGTCCATGTTGCACTAAGCCCAGGACACCATCTCATACCATTGCTGCTGTGTGTTTTGCTTTGTAGATGTTGGCTGTTACCTCAGCATCTGCAATGTCAGGGGGCCAGCAGTCTGCTGGGATAGATATTCTGCATTTGGGGGGGGGGTTTGCACTGCACCTGTCAGGATGTATGTTGGCAATATGTGTGTGTGTTTGTGATATTTGTGTGATTCAGAGCATATCTGTGAATTCCCAACATGGTTCCTACCATCAGTTGTGAAAGCCTTGGGATTATCCTTAGTGTCCTGTACAATTTGTATCTTCATATGTTCATAGGTTCATACTAGGCTATCCACCCTAGGGCATTTGTTAGCCTAGCCAGAGTGTGTGTGGCTTTGCCACCCCTTGCTATGTGAATATTATGGCCATTTATGATTTGCTTTGCTGTGCCTCTGTCTGGACATGACACAGTGAAGACCCCCAGTGTAACTCTACAATCATCCATCCACTTGGCAAGATTCCTGTTGAAGAGTGCCAGTGAGGGGCTCTGCCTAACATGGAGTGGGATTCTGGTCCAGGGTGTGGGGAGCCTCTGGATTATGTATCTGTCCCACCAGCACATCCTATTTCATTATTTGTTGAGGTTGACATCTCTCACTCTCACAGCTCCGATGGATTTGAGTTTTCTGGGGTGGAGCATGTCCATTACTCCTGTGTTGGGCATGGCCTTCTACAACAGGCATGCAATGCCTCTGTGTAGGCAGTATGTGACTGCATTCAGCTGGGGTGTCTACAGCCAGGCAGCATATGACATATATTTGAGACCCTTTATCCTCTTGGTGAGGTACCTTTGAGGTCTTTCTAACTGCTGCAGGTGTCAGGTAAGGTACATCCCATATGAGGCATTGTACTAGATTATGGGTGTGATTAAAGAACAGTATAAGGGCACAATGACCTCTGTTGACATAGATGTGAATCCTTTCCTGATACGGTGTCAAATGTAGACAGTCTTCCTAGCCACATTGGCAATGTGGGTGTCACATAAAAGGTTACTGTCCACTTGTGTCCCTAGGTCCCTGGTTACTCCTTCCATACATAATGGTTTACCACCTATGTGGTGATTTGTGGTACCTTGTTTGGTATTTGGTGGGACATTCATACTGTCCAGTGTCTTCAGGACGGCTGGGTGGGGTTCCTGTGTGTGAGAGTGTGGTCTGTAGCATGCTACAGACTGTACAGCAGTCTTGCCTACAGTTAGTTGCACATGGGTGGACTCCAATGCCTTGTGCATTGTCAGTTACCTGGACGTATGGGTGTCTGTGCTGAATATAGATACTCACCCTCCTTTTATGTTTTGTTCCAGGTTTTGGGGCCATGACACATGATACGTGGTATAACCTGGTAGTGCTGGTGTGCAGTCAGGAGGCTTGCAGCAGGTTTCTGTCACTGCACAGACATCGATGTTCTCCATACTGGGGATGGCCTTGGGAGCATGCATATTGGGGTTTACACATCTGGCACTGGTCAGCATTACCCTTATGTTTCTTTCCACTTATGTTTTCTAGGGTGGTGGGTCAGTCCCCTTTTTTCCCAAAGGGGCCCCTTTCTTACGC
>NC_056728.1:233135730-233143230 GCF_019279795.1 Protopterus annectens | reverse complement strand
CAAACGCCAGATGTTTTAGAAGAATGGCCTGGTTTTCTGCCTGAATTACACAATCGTCCAGGTATGGATATATTTTAATATTACTTTACCTGCAAAATGCAATTACTGGAGCCAGGCACTTTGTGAATACCCTGGGCTCAGTAGACAAGCCAAAGGGCAGTGCAGAGAACTGTTAATGTATGCAGCCTGCTTTGAAGCATAGTAATCTTCTGCAAGTTTCCCTGATTGGGATATGCAGGTAAGGCTCTTTTAAGTCGAGAGTTGCCAACCAGGCATCATTGCCTAGCACAGGAAGTAACTGGTGAAGAGTGAGTATCTTGAATTTTGGAATGTCCAGAAAGGTGTTTAGAGTAGAAAGTCCAGAATTGGTCGCCATGATTTGTCTTTTCTGGGTACCAGGAAAAGTCTGGAGTAGAAACCTTGTCCCTTTTCTGGTACTAGCTGAATAGCCCCCATGTTTAGGAGGGAAAGAACTTGTTTCTGAACCTCTGCCCACTGATTTGGGGGCAGGTCTGGCCACCTGTTTGGAGTTGCCAGTGTGTGGAAATGAAATCTGTATCCCTGGGACACTATATTTAAAACCCATTTATCCTGGGTTATAAGTTGCCAGTTTCTTGAATGAAGAGCCAGTTTTCCCCCCAAAGGGGTGGCTAAGAGGTAAGTGCTTGGTAATTTCAAAGGGAAGTCATTGAGACTGTTTACCATAGGGTGGTGTCTTGTTATTTCCAGATTTGAAAGTGGAAGCACCCCATTGCTTAGTTCTGAAAGTCCCTTGGGACTGAAACCTGGTGCTTTTGGAATGTCCGGGTTTGGCCGTAGTGGCTCTGGAAGGAGCTGGAAAGGACCAGTTCTTAGTAGGCCAATGCCTACTAAATCTATGAGGTTGCACTTGTAAGAAATCTTTCAAAGTTTGTATAGATTTAGCTTTATCTTCCATCTTTTTTAGAACTTCTTCAGCCTTATTGCCAAATAGGCGATCCTGCTGTAAAGGAGCATCCAGAAGTTATGCTTTAACATGATCATGCAGAGATGGCTCCTTAAGCCAAGCATGCCGTCTAAGCACAAACCCAGTAACAGCAGCCCTACAAGAGGCCTCTAAAGAATCAAAACCACATTGCAAAGTATGTTTGCCAACTTGTTTAGCTGAATGCAATAAATCCTGCAAATCTTTATTCTCCACAGTCGGAAATCAACATAATTTTCTGTTTAAGCAGTCCCATGATATGCTGTTGATATTTTAGCATATGAAATTGACAGTTTAAAGCCCTGATTGCTAAGGTTGCATAAGTATAAACCCTTTTTACCCCATCTATCCAGCGCCCTGGAGTCTCTATCAGAAGGGGTAGGATTTTTAGCAGTAGAAGCCTTAATGCCCTTGGGCCCCTGAGAAATACTTTCAGGGTCTGCAACAGGATTCTTGAAAAGGAATTTGTGGGACTCAGGAACCCTGTAGTACCTGTCTGATTTGCTAGGGGCTGGAGGCAAGGAATAAGGGGCCATACTGGATTCCGAAAACACATCATCAACAATATCTTGAACAAGAGGTATAGCCAAAGCCCTATGCTGAAGAAGAAGAAAATCCCTAAGCCTCTTTTTGGATTCAGAGAAATCCTGACTTTCCCAGTGGAAATGCTCCTGTAAGGTATGTAAAGTTTCCCCAAAAGAGAAATCCTCAGGCGGAGAAGCAGAGGGAATGGAATCCTCTGCATCAGAGTCCTCATAAGTAGGTATGGACAAATCCAGATCATTAGAAGAGTCAGAAGAAACAGAGTCCTGTTCAGCAGATTCATAGTCAAATTCAATCCTAGGCCTCTTGGAGGGGGGGGGGGTGGACTACCCCTGATTAGAGTAATTAAGTCTTCAGCCATTTTGATCATTTGTTTTTTAGGCATAGGGGCCTGAATATGTGACCTGGGCATCGTTTTTTTAGACATAGATTGAGATTTAGGCCTTAGCACTGAAGTTGGAGTCGGTTTAATATGCAAGCCTGTAGGCCTGAATACACCCTCAGAAGCTGGTGCCTGTTCAGCGGCTCTGGACCCATCCAAGGTTGAGACATCCACGAGTTCCATATGTGAAGTATCTCATGGCATACCGGACTCCGAATTGGTCTCAGTAGAGGCCTGCGAATCAGAAGTAGCGGGTATCAGGGGCTGTGAAAACGCCTCACTGAGTACCAGTGAACTGGCGACTGGCTTAGGAGAAGCGTTGTCGACAGTTTTGGACCTCAACGGCCTGTCTCTGTCTTTTTCTTTGCATTTTTTTGGTATTCCGGTAGTCGGGTGGCTAACCAACAGCATTTCTGGATAATTAAACTGAGAACCAAAATATTTTGAAGCCAAAATGTACCGACGACGGATAGTGCGCTGATTAAATAAAGCACAAAACAGGCAGCAAGGTACATCGTGGTCAGGGCCTAGGCAAGGAAACAGTACAAATGAAAATCCTTATGAGGTATTTGCTTCCCACAAGTAATACAATTATTAACTTTTACTACAGTTTCCCCAACGGGGTACTTAGCTTTTAGTTGAAGACTTTGGTTCTGAAACTCGAAAACGAAAATTTCAGGAGTCGGCCGACCGGCACTTGCGAACTGCTTCTGCTTCAGGCACCGCGCAGCAAGAAAGACTGATGTAATGGCGTCGGCTGCATGTTTTATACCCCTGACGACCTGACGTCATGGAAGAAGAGACAGCAACCGACACAGGACCCAAGACTTAGTTAATCAGGCCGACTGAGGGCAACGTGCCAGCAGATTACCCAAATGTAATGACTGCAACAGTGAAACACGATGAACATCTTCTGTGATGAAAAAAAATCCATACTGGAAAAATCACAACCACAGCAGTGTAATAAGCTTTTGTTACTGTTTATTGTATTGAAACTTCATCAGAATAAATCTAAATGCAAGGGACCAGAGACATATACACATTTTAAAAAACAATCATGAACATTAATGAGGAGTATACACCAATGATGATAGAATGCAAGGATATGGAAGGATATTATGAAGCACCGCAGAGCCAAAGGATGCTCTCCCTCTAGAAAGCAGGTCTAGCTTGTAGTGGTTGATAAAGGTATGAGATGAAGCCCAAGTGGCTGCAGAACAAATATCATCCAAAGGAACTCTAGACTTGAAAGCCGCAGAAGTAGAAATGGAGCGAGTGGAATGAGCACGAACTCCTTCTGGTGCGGGTCTACCCAAGGCTTGATAAGCTAGCAGGATACATTGGGAAATCCAGCGAGATAAAGACACTTTAGAGATAGCTTTCCCCAAGTTAAATTTGGCAAATAAATGAACAGCTGGTCGGATTGTCTATGGCCAGCCGTCCTATGGGTATAAAAACGAAGCTGCCTATGAACATCCAATGAGTGCAGCTTGTATTCACCCTTATTTTGATATTTAGGGAAGAAAACCGGTAAATTTATGGATTGGTTTATGTTGGTTTCTGATGCTATCTTGGGAAGAAAGGAGGGATTGATCCTGAGGTACACTCTATCAGGGTGAAAAAACAGGTATGGAGGCTTTACAGAAAGAACCTGAAGTTCCGACACTCTTTTCGCTGAAGTAATGGCTACAAGGAATGCTGTTTTCCATGACAAGAATTTGAGATCCACTGAAGCAGCGGGTTCAAAGGGTGGAGCAGTCAAGGCTTGAAGAACTAAAGTAAGATCCCATGGGGTACGGCTTCTTTACAGGAGGTCTAAGTAAAAAGGTACCCTTGAGAAAGGTTTTACACAATTTGGCTGACATCAAGGGTCCTGTATCATGTCCCACATGATAATGAGAAATGGCTGCCAATTGCACTTTGACAGTTGAACAACTAGCACCTTCTTGAAAGAGTTCAGTTAGGAAGTCTAAAATGGATGGAAGAGGAGACGTAAAGGATCTAGATCGCTCCGCCCAGATGGAAAAACTTTTCCATTTGCTGTGATATACCTTCCTGGTGGAGGGCTTATGTGCTGCCACGAGGATGGCTTTGACTGGTGAAGAGATACCGCGAGTCCTAACTAGGAGTGGAACTGGAGCAACCAAGCTGTCAGTTTCAGATTGTCCAGGTTTGGAGTTGGCAAGTCCAATGGATGGGAGATGAGATCCGGAATGGGATCTAGAATCCAAGGGTGATTCACAAGGTGAGACCACAGGTAAGGGAACCAAATTTGTCGAGGCCAGAATGGGGCAATGAGAATCATCTTGCTCCCCAACCGCGAGGCTTTCTGTAAGAGTTGTATCATCATTGGAAGAGGAGGATAGGCATAGAGTAGACCGGTGGCCAAGCATGCACCAGAGTGCGTCTCTTGGAGATTCCCCTGGTGGGGGGATTAGAGCGAAGAAATTGTCGCATTTGGCGTTTGATGGAGATGCAAAAAGATCACAGCAGGGTTGCCCCCATGTTGCGAATATCTGCTTCGCTACTAGAGGATTGAGAGACCACTCGTAGGGGGTAAGAAGGGTGCGGCTGAGCTTGTCCGCTAGGATGTTGGTCCTCCCCGGAATGTGCGTTGCAATCAGAAAGCGGTTGGTGGAGATCGCCCATTCCCACACTCTCATGGCTTCGCGGCAAAGAGGATAAGATCTGGTTCCCCCCTGTTTGTTGATATACCAGACAACGGACATGTTGCCCGAGTGAATTGCAATCGTTCCTGCGGGGAGGAAGCTCTGAAGTGCTTGCAACGCTAACAGCACCGCTCTCATCTCCAGAACGTTGATATGCAAGGAGGTCTCTGTATCGTTCCACGTGCCTTGGACTGTCCTGCCTGAGTAATGCCCCCACCCCACCCGAGGCGGGAAGCGTCCGTGGTCACCGTGGCGATAGGGGGAGAGGTGCAGAAGGGACGGCCCGTATGGAAGTTTGACGCTTGGAGCCACCATAGTAGCGCCCTTCTGCAAGCCTTGCTGATAGCAATGGGATGGTGGAGAGGAAGGGATAGGAAGGACCATTGCACTAACAGAGTCCATTGCAGGACTCGCATGTTCAAACGGGTGCATGGAAGGAGTGTAATCGCTGCTGCCATGGAGCCTAGTGCCCTCAGGATCAATTCCGCTGGTGAATCCTCTGAATGAAGGATAGCCCGCACATGAAGTTGAAGATTTCTGATTCTCTCGGCAGTTAGGAAGGACCGTCGGATCCGAGGGACCAGTGTGCTCCGACCTGGACGGAGCCGAAGGCACACTGAATCCCCCGGATCCGAAGCTCGGACCACGGCTCCGAGAGGTCGGATCCGACAGACTCGAGGGTAGGGTCGGATCCGAAGTACCAAGTACTGTCGGCGCCGACCCACCCCCGGCTCCAAGGCTGCTCGGCTCCGAGCGCTCCGAACCCAGGTAGCGGGTCGGAGAAGGGGCAATTGGTTGGAAAAAAGGTGTCGAGCTCCCCCCCCTGAGGGGGGGGAGGCAAGAGCACTCCCATCTGCAGCTGGGCCTGGATGAACCTTCGCATCATCCGGCCCAAGTCTGCATCAGATAAACTGAATGTGGATCTCGAAGAGGCCACCGAGGCAGGCCTGGAATGCTGCCTCGATGACCTCGATGGAGATCGGGTCTCCTCCTCCTCGGGCCCCAGGGAGAAAGAAGGGGATCGGAGCCGAGGAGGAGGAGACCTAGAAGCAATGGAGGGAGAAGCCTGCTTAGCTGGCGGGGCCGAAACAGAGGTCTCGGCCCGCCGCTTGTGGTGCTTCTCCCTCCGTTTCTCCCTCCTGGCCTCCCTGTCCTCCGACACATTAGCGGGAGTTTTAGTCCCAGTCGGAGGCAGGGGGGCAGGAGTGGCAACTATCACAGGCTGTGATGGAGCCACAGGAGTAGCAGAGGTAGCGGAGGCCGAAGCTGAATCCGGGGGTAGAAGTCGCGCCAGGACCAGCTTCGACCTCCGTTCTTTCAGTGCCCTGGGGTTGAACGCTGCACAGATAGTACAGCCCGAGGTGAGGTGTTCAACCCCAAGGCACCCGACCGAGTGTGGTGATCATGCCTGGAGAGCTTATGGCCACACTCGGTACATTTAGAAAATATGGCTTTTGGGGCCTCAGCCATTTCCTTTTTTTTTTTTTTTTTTTTTAACTAAAAGGAATAAAACTACACACACACACAGGCCCCAAAAAAACACTCAACACACACACACACTAGCGACCAGCGAAGGGAGGGTATTAATTAAAAATATAGTGGAACCTAACTCATACACACTTTAAAAGTATTAATGTAAAATAAAAATTTTAAATTCTGACGAAAAATGTAGAAAAAAAGGTAACTTTTTTTCACTTATCTGCGGAGCTCTGAAGAGGATCCAGCCATCATAAGCGTGGCAAACTAGATCTGAGGTCATGGAGGGTTAGCAGGGGATTATGGGTGAAGGGAGGGGCTAGGAGCTCGGATCCATTAGCTTGAAACAAGTTGCCCGCTCGGATCCGATATCGGATCCGTAACCCACAGGTTGCTGACAAATGAACATTCCTACTTCAGATTCATAGTTACAACTGGAGTATGTACTACTCAAAGACATAGAGTAAGCAACAGAGAACTGAGACTAAGCTACAGGGTTGAAACAACAACTAACTAGGCATACTTAAAGGATTAGACTCTCTATTGAAACCATTTAAGAGTGCATTTTAAATTTATAGCCTCATTTAGTCCAGGGAAGAATTCAGCGTTTAAGCTAATTGCCATTTAAGCTCTTGAACTTGTAATTTGCAGTCTGCATCACCAAAGAACTCAAGGACCTGTTCTAGAAAAAAGAACTTGAAGATAGAAAAGTTAGGGCACAAAGAACTATGTTTCCCTAAAGCTTTATAATGGTCTCTATTCCTGAAAGTAAAATTGTGTTCTTTTATCCCCTCGCTTAATTTACGCACTGTCTTTCCTACATAAAAGGCAGAGCATGTGGAACAGAAAGCACAGTACACAACCATGTTGGAGTTACAATCAAAATATCTTCGAAAGGATGCCTTGACATTGCAGTGAGAAAAAACAAATAGTTCACCCTCATAAATGTAATGAGAACAAATGCATTTTCTAGAAGAGTGCATGCCATTGGGTTTGACAATAGAGTTGGAAGGTGATAAAATAAAAGGAGAATCCTTGTTCTCAAAGAAGGACTTAAGAGTTATAATTCTCTTAAAGGAAAAAGAGGATTCCTTTCCTAATGCAAATCTGATATTAGGGTCACATAAAATAATTTTCCAATTGTTCTGTAATACTTTTCTAAGAGCATTTGTGTCGCTGCATATGGGTAAAGAAAAACTTAAGGAATATGGAGAGTCCTCAGAGTGTTTAGAAGCAAACGAGTCTGGGGTAAATCCAAATCTTACAATGGGTTTGTACTTGGTGTGTCTGTCTGTAGTGATGAGACTTCTTACAGAACTGATAAGTTCCACAGGATAATTCTGTTGTAAAAATAAACTGGATAAAAAATCAGCTTCTCTCTCAAAATCAATATCTTCACTGGTGAGCCTGGAAATTCTGATGAATTGCCCCTTCAGAACATTGCGTTTCATAAAAAATGGATGGGA
>NC_056728.1:233118230-233133230 GCF_019279795.1 Protopterus annectens | reverse complement strand
AATTGGAAAGGAGACAAGGTATTGGGAACAAATAACTACAAAAGGAAAGATAATACAGTGGGATGAGACCGAGATGACATTTGGATTGCAGGCTAGAGACTACCATCACTACCAGGGACTGATATCAGTGTATAGGCAAAGAGAAAGTAAAGGACCTGCTCTCATAGAGTTACAAGTTGAATCTACAAAAGGGAAAATTAGTACTGCATGTAAAATACTGCACAATAACTATGAGTCAATCAGAGGAGGTTCGAAAAGATTGGGAAGTAAGACTGGAAAAACTATTTACAGGGGAACAATGGGAGGACATATGTATGGCTCCCAAATATGCAACAAAATTCAGACGGTTTAGGATTTTTGCATAAGTATTTTTATACCCCAGGCAGATATCAAGGAATTTTTCCTCAGGTAGACAGAGTGATAGGAAAGAAGGAGCTAACTGAGAAAAAGAAGTTATGTACTTACCATAATGTTCCATTGGTGTTGTCCATTTTCATTCTTCCTCAATGGATGGGTTGGATCAGACACTCAGATCTGACTCGGCTATTATACTAGCTCATAGCCTCTGAAACTCTCATGCTCCTTTCCTACCCACAATGCACTATCCCCAACCTCCCTCAGATCCTATTTACAGCTTGAGAGAGTGTTAGAAAAATGCATGACAGCAATATGCAGGCTTAGTGCATTAAAGGCTTAAAAGGGTTAATACATTTATTCTGTTCATGTTGTATGAATCTGCACAGCTACTAGAAACTTTAATAAGAGACACTTTATTCTGCTTATGCCATGAAAATATGTGCAGCTACTAGAAACTTAATAAAAGACACTTTATTCTGTTTATGCCATGTGAAAGTGTGCAGCTGCTAGAAGCCTTGATAAAGAAAACAATAGATGTTTGAAAGCTTAAACCATAGTCAGCATTACTTGTACCAAAGCTAGAAATGTACCTTAAGCCCAAGGCCAGGTTGTTTTTCTCAAATGTTTTTGCAAGACAGCAATAATCTGACCATGTCAGCAGCAATAAGTCTGGTAACATTTTCTGTGTAACATATAGAAAGCTGTGTCCGACTACGTCAGCAGTAGATTTAGTAACATTTTCTGTGACATGAAGAGAACTGTATAAGAATAACATACTGATCTCCAGAAAATCAGACAAACCTTGTACCTACATGCTTTGTCTCCTTGCTGCCTTGCTTGAACCTAACGTGCATTGGTCTTTGAAGTTTTTCTTTTACAGACTGGTCCTTCGGACTGGAACCCTCTCTTCACCTCGGATCAGACGGCCAGGTGGCTGAAACCATACGGGAAAGAAACCAAATCGGTTCTTCTTATATGTAAAGTCCTCCGACTAAACTGTCGTCAAAAGAGGCCAGCCACTTTCTGATCTGTGACTGAAGGACGGGTTTTCCGCGAATCTGTGATCAATCACGTGGGCTCAGGTAAGGTGAATCTACTTTTTTCTGTTTTAGGATCAGGGACTAGATGTGTATTGTTTTTTGTCAGACTGTATTTTTCTTACAGTCAGGGATAAGAAAGGTACTGTCTTGTCATAGATCAGGAGAAACAGAATAAGTAGACTTTAGGCAGTCATTCTGAAGAGACTATAACAAAATCCGTGGCACACGTTAAAACTACAGAAGTGATGTAACAATCAAAGGTAAAAACAAAATGGGTAATAATTGCACAAAAACACCCCAAAACCCGCCGTTAACGAAAGACGCAAAATATATGCAGTTGCAGCGTGCCAATAATATTAGATATTTTTTAAAATGGGTTAATAAGTATGAATTTGACGGAAAATTAGAAAAATCCTCACTTATCAAACAACTCAAAAATGATTCTAAGGTTCAGGTAAAAAAGCAATGACGGTTAGGAATTCCTCAGGCACACAGGTGGCTGGAGGAAGTAAACCGTAGGGACCAAAAGAACAAAGATTCAAAAGCAATGTTTTTAGATAGGGAGGATAACAACTTAGTAATAGCATCAGCACCTCCACCTCCCTTACCAGAATATGAAGTGAGTGAACAGGTTAGTCCACCCCCACTATATCCTGTGGTCACTGGAGACAGAGACATTATAAAACTGAAACTAACTAAAATCAGAGATCCCATCGAAACCAGGTCCCGAACAAAGGCAAGTAATTCAGAGGAAGGTATCGAGTTATGGCAAATAGTTAAGAATTCACGATCTACAGGAGAAGAGGAAGAAATGTGCCCGCTTATAGAGGTACCCAATCCTCAGGCAGGTCAGGACAATCAGGATCCAACCATTGTAGTATATAGACCTTGGACTCCGGAAGATATCCGGAAAGCCACTGAGGGAATTCCCCATCCAAAGATTAATTTTAGAAAATTCTCAGAAGACTTACAAGGAATGAGGTTAAGTTATAACTTAAACGGAGAAGAAATAGAAAAGGTAGTTAGACAGATTGTAGGGCCAGATTGGTACATGATTTGTGGCAACTGGAATCCTCGTGACACTGCACAAAGACCCCCCCCACATAGCAGAGATTGTAGGGCCAGATTGGTACATGATTTGTGGCAACTGGAATCCTCGTGACACTGCACAAAGACCCCCCCCACATAGCAGCGCAGAGTTAGACACTAGAGTAAAAGGTCTTACAGACCGCATCTCTGAAAAATGGAAACCTAGGGCAGACTGGACTTGCATTAATCAATGCATCCAACAAGAAGGTAAAACAACTGACCGATACTATGCCAGATTGCTAGAATGTTTTAATAACCACTGTGGAATGCAGGTTCCCGAAGATCAAACACAAGATTCCCATATGAACAGCAGTTGCATTTTTAAAAGGCAGTAGCATGCCTATAAGCAGTTTCATTACAAAACACATGGTAGACCATCGTACAAGCAGGTTACAATCATTACTTGAATATGCTAGGCATGCCAAAAGGCATTTTAATAGCAAAAAGAAAAATAAGGCTCAAGTATTTTCTGTAGAAGATGGAGCAGATGTCTATGTAGTACAGTCTGGGGAAAAGGACAAGAAGAACGCACAGGGAAACAAGCAGTCTGATCAGCGATGAGAGGACTCTGAAGGGCGTAAAAAAGGGGAGAATATTTTAAATGTGGTAAAAAAGGGAAATTTGGCAAGGGATTGCAGGAAAAATAAGAAGGCAACAACGGAAGACAAGGAAGGTGAGGACTGACTATATGATAGTCAAGAATCACTGGAAGGGGCCAGTAGAGAAAGGACAAATGAGAATGTGAAAGAGGGAGTAGAGGAAGTGCAGGAAGATAGCGACAATGAAGAAGACAAAATATTAGACCTAGCTTTATTGAGCTTGGAGCTCTATTTAGCAGACACGAAACCAGAAGTTACACTCTTGGTGGAAGGGAGGGAGGTCAAATTTTTGTGTGATTCAGGGGCATCACGGACCAGAAAATTCAGAGTCACCTGATTACATACTGGTCAAAGCAGCTAATGGACAGCTGTATCGGGAGCCTCTCTCCTGTAACATTGCAATAACTGATCCAGTTTCAGGATTGACACAGAGAAGCAAAATTGTAGTTTCTGAAAAATGCCCAGTAAATCTCTTGGGCAGAGATCTTATGCAGTTGTTTGGCATAGCAGTAGCGACAAGCTGACACCCTTATGGTGCAATCGGGGGGTGAAATATTTTATTGGTATAGTCAGGACTTGGTCACAACTGGTCCAGGGGCTGTGACCAAGGAGCTGATGAACGTAGCCATCAGTAAGTTTCCCACCCACGACATCGATAAACAACACCTGTTACATTGTGCCCTGTATTTTTGCAATATGCCAGGACCCGATAAGGAATATGAAGAAAGATTATTTAAGAATCATATAAATAGATTGGTACTGCGTAACCTGTACTGGGACACAGAAGGGAACAGTGTAGTCAGCTGTTCGCTGCCCCAAGAATTTTTAACACTTTATAAATCTAATCGATTACCACATGTTAGCTTGACCAAGAATAAAAATATACAATGGGCAGACCTAGGGGAGAAAGCCACAAGATGGGAGAAACAAACAGAACTGGAACTGTCAGGACAGAGAATACAAGTGCAAAAATTGAATTGGGTAACTCAGACCAACCCAGCTGCGCACTTACATTGAGAAGACAGCTGATGGACACTCCTACTAAAGGAGGAAGAAAACGCCTTGCGAGACATACCAGAGACTCTCTGGTCGACAGGAAAATCAGATGTAGGACTCATTCGTACAGCAGGGCCAGATACTATCACACCAAAGTCAGCATTTAGACCACAAAAAGGACAGTATCCCTTAAGAAAAGATGCAGAGGCAGGGATAAAGCCTATTATAGCAGCATTACTTAAAGGAGGGATACTAGTAGAATCTCCCGATTCATCATGTAACACATCCTTATTTCCAGTTAAAAAAGCCAATGGAGAATGGCGTATGGTCCAGGATTTACAAGCAGTAAATGACGCAGTAATACCAAGGGCACCCATAGTGCCAGATCCACACACCCTGTTAAATGACTTAAAACCTCAACAAAAGTATTTTTCTGTGGCAGACATTAGCAACGCATTCTTTTCGATACCGATATACCCTAATAGCCAGTATTGGTTTGCATTTACATTTCAGGGAAAAAGATACACATATATGCGCATACCACAGGGATATTGTGAAAGTCCAACGATATTCTCACAAGAAATGGCAAGCAACTTGGCGGGATTCAACCCACCAAAAGGTAGTCAGGTTTTATTTTATGTTGATGACATTTTGTTGGCGGCCCCCACCCTGCAGGATTGTAGGGAAGATACCATAGCACTTCTACAATTTTTAGCCACTGAGGGACATAAGGTAAACAAAGACAAACTGCAACTCTGGAAAAAATAGGTTAAATACCTAGGATATGTAATATCCAAGGAAGGTAGAACATTAGATGAGGACAGAAAAGTAGCAATTTTGCAAGCAACAAAACCCACTACCAAGAAGGAAATGATGTCCTTCCTGGGTACAACTAATTTTTGTCGAAGCTGGATTCCAAACTATGCCTTGGAATCTGCACCTTTAACTGACCTTATATATAAGACGCCTATGGCAGCGCAGGATTTGTTACAATGGACACCAGAGGCAGAATCTGCCTTTTGTAAATTAAAGCAATTAATAGCATCCTCACTAGTTCTGGGATTGCCAAACTATCAAACGTTTTTTCCAGACTGTAGATTGCAAGCAGGGTTATACGACATCAGTACTAATACAACAGCATGGGGATAAGCAACGCCCCATTGCTTACTATTCATCACAGCTGGACCCAGTGGCACGGTCACTACCCCACTGTGTCCAAGCAGTAGTCGCAGTAGCGATGGCAGTACAGGCTTCAGCCTCAGTAGTCTTGTTCCACCCTCTCACTTTGAGGGTACCCCATGCAGTCGCAATCATTTTACTACAAGAAAAGGTGGCATATCTTTCCTCTGCTAGGCATCTTTCCTGCATGACTATATTGTTGCACCAACCTCATATGACAATTGAACGATGCACAACTTTGAACCCTTCTACTCTGCTCCCAACTCCTGCAGACGGCACACCGCACCGCTGCCTGCAGGTAATCGAGCAAAAGACATTACCTAGAAAAGACCTCACAGATGTTCCCTTGGATGATGCCGAGGTGACATACTATGTGGATGGCTCATGCAAAAGGGGTCTTGCAGGACAGAATCTAGTAGGATATGTAGTAGTCTCTGATACTGAGGTTAGAGAAGCAAAATCTTTACCGCACCATTTATCTGCACAGGCAGCAGAATTGATTGCCCTGACACGGGCATGTACTTTAGCAAAGGGTAAATGTGTAAACATTTTTACTGATAGCCAGTACGCTTTTCTCCACTGTACATGTGTTTGCACAACAGTGGAAAAACCGGGGGAATGATAACATCCACTAGCAAACCTATAAATCATGCACAGTTTATTTTAGATCTTTTAGAATCTATTCAGTTACCTCAGAAAGTGGCCATTTGCAAATGTACAGCTCACACCAAGCAACAAGATAGGATTTCAAAAGGTAATGCAAGAGCTGATACAGCTGTGAAACAAGCAGCCACAGAAGTATTTCTTTTAAATGAGGAATTACAACCCTCTGAAACTTTGAATCTAGATATGTTAAAAACAATGCAGACACTCACTACGCAAGCTGAAAAACAGCGATGGATAAAACGAGGAGCAATCCTCGAAAAGGGGCTGTACATCTCTAAAGAGGGAAAACCGATACTACCCTCTAATTTGTTTCACTATGCAGCATTGCTGAGCCATGGGCAGTGCCATGTCTCAACAGGGGGGATGATACAGCTGGTGAACCAGGTTTTCACAACGTACGGCTTTACAAACTACTCTAAAAAATTTTGTTTAATGTGTCAGATTTGTAACAAACATCATGCACAGAGGGCGATAAAGCCCAAGCAAGGGAGTTTTCCCACACCACCATATCAGTTTCACACTATCTGAATGGATTTCATAGAATTGATCAAATGTGAGAATAAGAAGTATTGCCTTGTCATTATAGATATGTTTTCCAGGTGGGTGGAAGCCTTTCCAACCAAAAATCCAGATGCAGCTTCAGTGGCAAAAGTACTTGTCAAGGAAATTATTCCTAGGTTCGGTATTCCGGAAAGAATCTACAGTGACAATGGTACACACTTTGTAAATCAAACCATACAGAAGTTGAGTAAGTATTTTGGTATTTCTTTAAAAAATCATTGTGCATATCATCCGCAGTCTGCAGGGTTGGTTGAAAGGCATAATGGTATACTGAAAAGCAAACTGAGTAAATTAATAGCTGAGACAGGAAAAACTTGGTTGTACTGTTTACCCCTGGCACTGTTGAACATGAGAACTGTCCCTACAGCAAAAGGACTGACTCCTTTTGAAAAACTGTTTGGAAGGGCTTATTATGCATCCCAGTGGAAACTTCTCATGTCATCAGACCAGGAAGCTGATTTTACACTAGCTGAATATATGAAAAAGTTGTTGAGTTCTAAACATCTGTTGCAGTCAAATTCTGTTTCAGACCAAAAACGAACCGAAACATCGGAAGTGACAGTGATGCCAGGAGACTGGGTATGGATTAAAATTGTGAAGCAAAAGAACTGGGTATCGCCGGGGTGGGAAGGTCCCTACCAGGTGCTTCTTTCGACACCTACTGCAGTCAAGATAGCAGAATGAGCTTCGTGGATACACCTGACGCACTGCAAGCTGGTAAAAAACTTCGAGTTGGACAAAGACCTTACCTCTCCATCGGGACCTTAAGCACAAAAGTCTGGCTACAAAGGGGGGTCAGATCAATAGGAATTGATCCGTCTCAAACCCAGTGAAGCAATCATCGGTGCTAAAGGTCCTGTAGGGCAGAGAGTAAGATCACGTGTCCTAAGTGAGATGACGGAATCCCGTAAGATCCAAATACACCTACTTGGAAGAAACAGAGAAAACGGAAATGCAGAACAACCGTTTCCACAGAAGTATTACATGACCATCCTATTGACTGTACTGGTAACAATAATCTTCTTATTGTGGCCATTTCTTTTCTCAGCCACGCAAGCAGAATTAAATAAGCGTGCAGAATGGCACCCGAACTTCAATACCTACCAGGTAATCAAATATGTGTATGCTGAAACCTTTAATGTTTCGAATTGCTGGATTTGCCCAGCTCTACCAACAGCATATGGGGGGTTACTGCTAACTTCAGTTCCCCTAGGGGCTAATAACACCTGGGAAAACCTAATTCATGACACATCAAATGTCACATCAAAAGATAAAGTAGCATTGCACTTGTCTATTCGTCAGAAGGGAACCGTGTGTTTTTATAAGAATGATATAGTCAAGGTAGGATGGAGCTATTGCAATGTAACAGTTCCCTATAGATGCTACACTAAATCTAATAACATTGGATCCTATTGCAACATGAGCTATGATTCATTTGTTGAACTGATGCATAGGACAATCAAAGAAGTAAAACATGATACTGTCCTCTACGAACAACTGTCCATAATCGACAGAAAAATATTTCACGCAGGACAAGGGTATGTTTATAGTAAAGTTACTACTAAAGTGGACGGTTGTTACTTTATATGTGGAAGAAAAGCATATAAATGGCTACCCGAAAACTGGTCCGGTAGTTGTTTTTTGGGGTACCTGGTTCCGGCCATACAACACACGGCAGTTTTACCTCAAGGGAAAATTCGGAATGTCCGAGAAATCAAGCAGCCTGTCAATTCAGTGGGACAAATCAATGCACCCTGGAAATACCACCATGACTTAGGCCCTGGGAATAACAACTGACTGTCGCACATGGATCTGAGTGATACCGTCATATCGTGGGCAGGCGTACTACCAGCATATGGAGCAACGAAATTAATCTGGGAACTGAGAAAACTGTCTAAACTTCTTGAAATAATGAGTAATGCAACCTTTTCTGCCCTAGAATTGGTAACCGATGAACTGACTGCCATGAGAACAGTGGTACTTCAAAATCGCATGGCTCTTGACTTCACCCTAGCGGCAAAAGGAGGTACGTGCGCTTTAATCCAGGAGGAGTGCTGTTCATACATTCCTGACTACAGATACGAGATAGACAACCATCTTGAGGTAATTCAGCAGGTTTCGGCCATGACCAAACCGGGACCAAATCCATTGACAGACTTTTTTCAGAAATGGTTTGGGGGTTGGGGCAGCATCCTGATGAACATTCTGATTGCCATCTGTGTAGGGATAATCCTACTGATGGTGTGTGGGTGCTGCTGCATTCCCCGCATAAAAGGACTAGTTAAAAATTTTGTAGACCTTTCAGTTTCAGAAACTTTGTACCAGGAAGCTGAACTCGAAGAATTACTCAAAAACTGAAAAATGCTTTCATGGGCTTAAACTAAATGACTCTCTAACTGCAAATCCTGAGTAGGAAGAGGTTAAGGGAAGAAAAACTGTTTACGCTCGTTTTGAAAGTAGAATAAAGTATTAAAAGGAGGGAAATGTTAGAAAAATGCATGATAGCAATATGCAGGCTTAGTGCATTAAAGGCTTAAAAGGGTTAATACATTTATTCTGTTCATGTTGTATGAATCTGCACAGCTACTAGAAACTTTAATAAGAGACACTTTATTCTGCTTATGCCATGAAAATATGTGCAGCTACTAGAAACTTAATAAGAGATACTTTATTCTGTTTATGCCATGTGAGTGTGCAGCTGCTAGAAGCCTTAATAAAGAAAACAATAGATGTTTGAAAGCTTAAACCATAGTCAGCAGTACTTGTACCAAAGCTAGAAATGTACCTTGAATCTAGACAAAATGTAACACATATATTAGAACTGTACAACTGAAGAATTGAAGAACCAAGGAGGGCTAAAATAAGCCCAAGGCCAGGTTGTTTTTCTCAAATGTTTTTGCAAGACAGCAATAATCTGACCATGTCAGCAATAAGTCTGGTAACATTTTCTGTGTAACATACAGAAAGCTGTGTCCGACTACATCAGCAGTAGATTTAGTAACATTTTCTGTGTGACATGAAGAGAACTGTATAAGAATAACATACTGATCTCCAGAAAATCAGACAAACCTTGTACCTACATGCTTTGTCTCCTTGCTGCAAGAAATAAAGGGTGCCTTGCTTGAACATAACGTGCATTGGTCTTTGAAGTTTTTCTTTTACAGAGAGAGAAAGAGAGAAACTACAAAAGAATACCCTAAGTGGAGTTCAACAAAATGGGACATATGGTGTCCCTAAGAATCGCATTCTTACAGAAGTCATTTGAAAGAAATGGAGGGGGGGTGGAAGGTGGGAAGTTGAAGAAGAATGAAAATGGACAACACAGATGGAATCTTATGGTAAGTACATAACCTCTTTATGTAAGTTAATTTTAATTCATTCCAATGGATGGGACCGAGTCCCCAGCTACCCGAATTCCTGGGTGGACTCTAAAGATATTCCTAAGTACGGTTGAACCAAAGGTTGTTCTTCCCCTCGAGACCAGATCTAGTTTGTAATGAGTGATAACGTTATGTGGATTTGACCATGTTGCAGCCACACATATATCATTCATGAATGCTCTGGGCTGGAATACAGTGGAAGTATCTTCAGATCGGGCTGAGTGAGCCTTTAGTGGTTTAGGAAAAGGGGAGACTCAATTAGCTGTAGAGAAATGAAATGAAGACTGTCAACCATCTAGATGGAGTTGCTCAACTTATGTGCAAAGGAAACAAACAACTGGTCTGTCTTTCTAATTTCTTTTTGTTCTGAGCAGGTAGAAAAGAAATTGTCTATGAACAAGCAGTAAGTGCAACATATAGTCTCCTTTATTTGTAAAGTTTGGGAAGAATACAGACAGGTTAATGGCCTGGTTAATGTTGGATTCTGACACCACCTTAGGTAGGAAGGAAGCACTGGTACGTACGATGACCCTATCCTTGTGGGGAAAAAGTATGGGGGCTTAGAAGACAATGCTTGAAGTTCTGAAATTCTTCTACCAGGTATAATTGCAACTAAAAGACAGTTTTACAGGTCAAAATTTTTAAATCATATTTAGCTGCAGGTTCAAAGGGAGAATGTGTTAAGGCTTGCAGTACCAAATTTAAATTCCATGGTGGTATAAGATCGTTATAACAAGGTCTAAGTAGAAGGGTACCTTTCAAAAAGGATTTGCACAGTTTAGAGGAAGCCATGAACGAATTCTGAAAACTCACATGAAATTTAGAGATGGCTGCAAGTTTAACTTTAACAGTCGCTGAACTAGCACCCTCATTAAATAAACTGACTAAAAATTCAAAAACAGAATGAACTGAGGCTGAGAAGAGGTCTACCTGATTCTGCTCTGCCCAATAAACAAATCTTCTCCATTTACTTCTGTAGAGTTTCCTCGTAGTGGGTTTATGGGAAGATAACAGTAAAGAATGGACAGACGAAGAGAACACAGGCTGCCTAGCTATTAATGGAATTGGAGTACCCATGCAGTTATTCTGAGATTTGAGATGTCCAGGTGAACTATGCCTGTCGGGTGAGACAGAAGCTCTGGAATTGGATCCAGAATCCAAGGTGGGTAGAGAAGATGAGGCCAAAGTAAGGGGAATCAAATCTGTTGTGGCCAGTAAAGTGCAATGAGGATGACTTTGCTCTTCAACCTAACTGCTTTCTGAAGGAATCTGGGAATTAAAGGAGTCATGGGAAAAGTGTACAGAAGACCAGGAGCCAATCGTGGAGTACAGCATCCCTCGGGTGACTCCCCTGGTGGGGGAATTAGGATGAAGAAGCTGCTGCACTTGTTGTTTAGGGGAGATGCAAAAAAATTGCAGCAAAGCTGGCCCCACTGATGGAAAATTATGTCTGTCACTTTGTTGCTGAGAGACAACTCGGGAGGTAGTAGGATGGATCTGCTCAGTTTGTCTGCTATTACACTGGACTTCCCCAGAATATTCTCAGTTTGTCTGCTATTACACTGGACTTCTCCAGAATATGCATTGCAATTAGAAAGCACACCCTTAGAGCTTCTCGACACAGGGGGTAAGATCTGGTTTCTGATTGTTGATTTTCCAAACTACTGACATGTTATCCAAATGGATCAAAAAAGTTCAGAAAAAGAGTTTTGGAATGCTTGCAATGCCAAGAGCACAGCTCTCATTTCTAGAACACTGATATGCAAGTTGGCCTCTTCGGGGGACCAAGTGCCTTGGACTGTCTTCCACAGAAAATGCCCCCCCCCCAACCAATCTGGGAAGCGTCTGTGGTAACTATGGCTTCTGGCTGAGGGAGACTGGAAGGATGACCTTGCAACAGTTATTGTGACTGCATCCACCAGGAAAGATACCGTTTGCATACCAGAGTTATTCTTATCTTTATCAACCAGGGTTGAGAGAGAATTAACCAATGGATTTGTAGCATCCACTGCAGAACTCTCATGTGATGTCTTTTTAAGGAAACTAAAATTATTGCTGCTGACACTGATCTCAGGGCTTGCAGAATCAACTGGGTTGAAATTCTGGTACTGCAAATGATTTTTCTGACCTGATTTTTATAGTTTGTACTCTTGAAAGAGGAAAAGATGTTACCATAGAAAGTGTGTTGAACATTGCTTCTATGAATTCTAATGCCTGGGTTGGTTGTAGGTGTGACTTTTTGTAATTGATGGTTATTCTAAGATTTGAACAAGTCTGCAACACTTGGCTCATGCTTGTACCAGTTGACGCCTGGTCAGGGCAGTAATGATCCAGTTGTCTAAGTATGGAAACACCCAGAATCCCTACAGTCTCAAGTGAGCTGCTACTATTGATATATACTTGGTGAAAACCCTGGGGGCTGTGGTGCGGCCAAAGGGCAGTGCTCTGAACTGGTAATGACTAGCTCCCAGCTGGAAGTGTAAGTACCTTCTGGATTGCCCGTTCATTTTTATGTGACAGTATGCATCCTGAAGGTCTGCTGAGCACATCCAATCATCCTTGCTCAGAAATGGCAGAATGGACTGAACTGTGACAATCCGGAACTTGCGTCGAACAGATTTGCTCAACACACTGAGTTCTAAAATCGATCTCCATTTCCCTGTCTTCTTTGGCACTAAAAAGAATCTTGAGTAAGTTCTGGATTTTATTTGGTCTGCAGGATCCTCTTGGATGACTCTTTTTTTTCTAGAAGCTTTTGAATTTCTAGTGCTGCTGCTTGCCTCTAATTGGGTGGAACATTGGGGATTTTCCTGCGTAAAGGAGGTGGTATGGAAAAGGGAATAATATAACCTCTAGGAATGATTCTCTGCACCCAAGTATCCTTTGTTATGTTTATCCAGGCTTCCTGGTGGAGAGATAAGCAACTCCTGACTGCTTCCAGAGGAAGGCAATTAGGCCTCCTTTCAGGAGCGCTGAAAGGATCTGCTGTTAAATATCTCTCTAGACCCTTGTTTTTGCTGGCCTCCTCAGCCATGGGGGCATCCTCTGCCATTATCACCCCCCCCCACCTCTGGGGGAACTCCATGTGTGTCCTGGAAAATACCCTGAGACTTCCTGAACCACATATTTCGACCTCCCCATTGATTCCTAGAAAAAGGCCAGTGAGGGCTTGAAAAATGTATGCCCACTACAGATAGGGTCTTTCCATCCTTCTCACACCTGGAGAGTGAGTCTTGTACTGTGGGGCCAAACAAAGAACGGTCAAAGGAAGCACTGATGAAAGATGACTTGAAGGGCTTCACAAAATCACACAGGTGTATCCAGGCATGCCTCCTAATGGAAATACTTGAACCCATGGCCCTTACAGCATGTAAGATGAGCCTCATGGACGAATCTGCAAAAGATTTGAAGGATAGTCAACTGTGAGGCCACAAAAATTTGAGCCTTCCCAGTATTGGCACCTGAAAGGGAGTTTGAAAGTTCCTTAATTAAGTCCCTTTAAAGTCTCGCGAAGAGTGCCTAGTAGTTCAGCAATCGGAGAGCAAATGCTGCTGAAGCATAAACTCACTTCCCAAATTTGTCCAGTGCCCTAGATTCTCTCTTAGAGGAAATAAACAGTGGAACAATGTTCTGCAGTTCCTTCTTTGTAGCTGCCGCCATGACCATTCCATCAACTGGTACCCCTTTACTCCAATGTTCTCTTCCTACCAGTGGAGCCAGAATCCTGTCTGGTCTCTTAGCAGTCAGCTCAATCACATCATGTTCCTTCCATACCCACTTAGAAATAAATCAGTAAGTTCATCGGCCAGTCCTGAAAGCTTTCAGAAATATTAACTCCTCAGGAGTTGGGTTATGGGCAGACCAACCACCCTTCTGTTTAAGGATCTCAAGGATGTCTCCAAATGAGATGTCATCAGGTGGTAATTTGGAAGATCCTTCTCCCTCATCAAAGTCAGTATCCTCGGTGACGGACTCCTGTTTAGAGTCCAAGTGCCTCCTCCTGAACGTCCTCTTCCTAGGGACTTCTTCAGTGGGGTGATCTGGAGAAGTATCAGAAGAGATGACAATACCCAGCTTGATGGTCTGGAGCCGTTCTCTCTAACCAGAATTTCAGACTTCATCACTCCCACACAACTATTCTTCAGGACACATGGGACAAAATGAGAAGGATGACATATACCCATGGAATTCAGGCAAACTACTTTAAAAATACTTATAAAAAGGAAAAGCATCTTTTAATAATGATAGTAGTAAACTAAGTACAGATTTCAAAAAAGTGAAAAATCTCCCAGATTAATGGCTTTTTTAAAATTTCAGCCACTTGCCACACATGGAGAATAATTAGAAACTGCTAATATAAAGAAGTGTGTGCTCACGGACTCTCACTACTTAAATGGGATCTGATTCATCCATTCTTCAAAAGAGAGAGTACTGATGAAACAGAATAAGGTGCAGTATCAGCTCCTCCCTAATCTAGGTGACTATCTTAAGAAAATATCTGGCAGACTTACAAATGTCAGGCTGACAGAAATAAAGTCTGATAATGTATTTTTAAACAGCAGGCTATTTGCTTGGAAAGTCCTTCAAAGATCTGTAAGACATTTGATCTTTCCATTATTCCCACATCAGGCTAAGTTTTACTGCAGCTGTACAAGCAATTTCAGATTAAGTATGCAGGAATGAAAGAACATGCACTGCTATCTTCCACTACCTTAAGTCATGCAATCCTGTCAAATATTTAAAGCTAGAATAAAACTTTTTCAAAGCTATCCTGTGCTGATGGCATATTGGGATAAAGCCTGAGTACAGTACAGGCAACCGGAGTTTGACTAGTTGCCGGAGTGCATTACAGTACAGGCAGAGAACACAGGAATTGCCTATCTAAAAACACAAGCGGTCTGATTCCCGTGGTGGAAACTGGGAAAACAACTGTATGGTGACTCTTGTATGTTGGCAAGAAAGTCTTGTTAATGTCAAGCCCTTGCAAAAATGAGGGGCAGGGCAGTGTTAATGCCCACCTCATATTAAACACACAGGTTATTACTGAAGTGGGAGTAAGGGTTGTAGGGCTTAAAGAAAAATGCCAAACTACTCCTGATGTCTGCATTAATGATGAACTCTCTCACTTGACCC